>NC_045744.1:1744554-1754789 GCF_008692095.1 Etheostoma spectabile
GGGGAGCGAGATACCATGAATAAAAATGTCATCCAATAAACATCACCGTCGGCTCTGTAAGACTGTACAAGTGAGCACTTAAGTCCAATTCTCACCGGGCATGTAAAGCTTTTCCGTGAGCACATGGAGAATAAGACTGACAGACAGAGAACAAAAGAGTCCGAGATGGAGAGAGAAAGAACAGATTTTGTACACCTCCAGCTTAAATACTGCAAGTTCAACATCAGAAACCTTGTTTATGCTCTGAGCCGTCGGCGCCTCGGATGCATTGTGTTGCCTCAGAACTGCAGAAAAACTACTTTTGTTATGTTCATTGGGTTTAGTAATCTCATTTGATATAAATGATTACAGGATGATGCAGCTGCAGTAGTAATATTATCCCCGGATGTATGGACATGTAAATGTGTCTTTATCTGTGTAGGTCTGCGTTTGCAGCTGCTGTTGGATTGGTATTGATCACTTTTGCCATTTTAATTGTGTGTTTGCTAGCTGCAGCTCCTCCTGTAGGATGCCGTGCATTGATCGGGTCTCTCTCAAACAATAACATCTGTTGGCGATTTTCTGCTGAAATATAAAAAGTTAACCATCTTCACAAACACCACATCACAGCAATGTCCTTGCATGTCCCTTGTCTCTACTTCCTGTCTGCGTTTTCACTGTAAGAAATACAAAGTATTTTTTTTAAAGCTATTTTTTCCATTTAGAAATGAAGCTTGTGGGGATAACCCCTTTTTAAATGTAGCCTATACTTGTGAAAAAGATTTCAAAACGCATCCAAAGACACCCTCCATCTCCTCCACCTGCTAAGAAACCTTTAAGTTCAACTTAAAGAATCATTGATTTACAACATGAACTTAAAGACATAATCAGACCCATATTTGAGACATACAGTAGCTCTGTCCGTCGTCCCGTTCTCCATGTGTCCAGCGTTCTAGACACACCGTTCAACCAAGATGTCTGTGAGAGATTCGAGAGAGAGAAAAACAAATTTCACACGTCCAGCTCATGAAGGGTCTCTTTGAAAAGCTCCACCTAACAAGCTGGCCGTCTGCATGCTACGTTAGCCAGGAGGACCAATCAGCAGTCAACAGAGGAATTCCTTGAGCCTGAGACAAGCTGACTGTCTGAAACTTGGGTCCAAATCTGCTGAGGACGTTTCTCACCATGTGGGAACACGACTTTATCTTCTCTTCATGTCTGGCTATTTCAGGTGGCTTGTTGTTTTTAAGATTCAGAATCAGAAAAGGTTTAATTTCTTGTACTCTGTAGCTTTAATTCTCCTATTTTCATTGTTTTTCTATAAAGTAATTTTAATTTCCTTGTTGCTGAAATGTGCTAGACAAATAAAGGTGCCTTGACGTGCCTTGCCACAGGCACTTATGTGGAATATGCCTTGGTGAATGGTTTATGCATAAACAAGTATTCTGAACATAGTCATAGTGAGAAATCCAGAGAGAGTTGTGTGGTGCTGATAGTCTGTAAAAGCTTTATTGCAGAATAAATAATTTATATTACAGTAATGAACATCCATTACATTCAAGTTATTGCCATATAAGTTGCTACAAAGCTAATTAATAAGCTAATTATGTATATACACAAAATAACTGTTGCATAATAAAATAGTGGGCAGATGCAGTCCAGGATGAAGGTTAGTGCAAGTGTAGTGACTGGGGGGGGGGGCTGACTGCAGACTGTATTGCTGTAGGGAAGGGACTCATTAGAAATGCATTCCACACATTCCTACATCAGAGCTTTTACTGCCGATCAGCAAGCCGCCATGTCGAAGGAATATTTTGCTACTGTACCCAGCTTCCTTAAAGGAAAACTCTCTGTTGTCTTGTCGGAGGGGTCAGAGGTCAACTCTAACACAGAGACCCCAAAGCTGGTATGGATTTTCTGTCTTGCTCAAGGACTGCAGAGCTGATATGGACACACTGTTTTCAGCTTTTATACACTCGCCAGGCCAAGTTGTTTCCACGGCTGACTACAAGAGGAAGAAGCTTATGATATCACATAAAATGTTATGTTTCATTTGTATAGCACTTATTGATACAGTCACAAACGGCTTTCAGACAGTATGGTAAAAATAAAAGACAAATGTGGAAAATGTGTCTATATAAAAGAGACTTCAGATACAGTATTAGGGGACCACTAAGGTTAATAAAAGAGACTTCAGATACAGTATTAGGGACCACTAAGGTTCTATATAAAAGAGACTTCGAGACAGTTTAGGGGACACTAAGGTAATATAAAAGAGACTTCAGATACAGTATTAGGGGACCACTAAGGATATATAAAAGAGACTTCAGATACAGATTAGGGGACCACTAAGGTCTATATAAAAGAGACTTCAGATACAGGATTAGGGGACCACTAAGGTCTAATAAAAGAGACTTCAGATACAGTATTAGGGACCACTAAGGTCTATATAAAGGAATTCAGATACAGTATTAGGGGACCACTAAGGTCTTTAAAAGAGACTCAGATACAGTATTAGGGGACCACTAAGGTCTATATAAAAGAGACTTCAGATACAGTATTAGGAGCCACTAAGGTCTTATAAAAGAGACTCAGATACAGTATTAGGGACCACTAAGGTATATAAAGAGACTTCAGATACAGTATTAGGGACCACTAGGTCTATATAAAGAGACTTCAGATACAGTATTAGGGACCACTAAGGTCTATATAAAAGAGACTTCAGTACAGTATTAGGGACCACTAAGGTCTATATAAAAGAGACTTCAGATACAGTATTAGGGACCACTAAGGCCTATATAAAAGCATCTAAAGACCACCGTATCATGGGACCTTTAATGCATGAGGCATTGGTGACTACATCCACTGGGTTTTCCCATCCTGTCATTCAGAGGGGAAAACCTGAGACTGACTCAGAACTGATGGGCAGCATGGATGATCTGTTGGGAATCTTTGCAGTCTGATTTTAACCGTCCTGATGATATCAAACATGTCTCGTACTATGTGTGACCTGGTATGCAATGTCCTAAACACATTCTGTAGTGTGTAGGAAAAGCTATAAGTATAAAGGGAAGGGAATTTCCCAGACAGCAGTGATGTTACAGAAGTCAGCGTGACACTATCATGACTGGAAAAGTCTGGGCCTGACCCTGAACATTTCATCAGAATACAGCATAGAAAATCTGCTTAGAAACATAGGAAATATTGGAGAGGATAGCACAACACGATGTTATTCTGCTAAAAAAAACAACAACACATTTATTTTTAGTTTGACGTTATTTTAAACAAATTGTATGTCCGAACACAATACATATTTTCTATAAGCTCAGTCTGCCACTTTTTAAAAAACAATTCCAGTGCTGGTTCTGTGGTATCAGAATTTTGGATTGTCGTCATGGAAACACCTGGGGGGGGGATACCAATCCCTTAATCGGATTTATTTTTTATTTTTTTCTCAACACATAGAGAGTCAGACATAGAGACTGGGGCTGTGCAATTTATCCAACTTTTAATCATGATGAAATGATTTTGGCTCCTAACGATCACAAAAACGATTATTTTTTTCACGTCTTGTGTTCTGAATTTAAAAAAAAGTTCAAACGAGAAAAGTATGACGGGAAATTTCATAGTTCAGAGCATGTTCTCTGTTGGTTTGTTTACCCTTTTTTACACCGTTTTTTTAAGGTCAAGCAATCTTCATCAACATCTTTTTAACAGTTGATGAGTATACATGTTAAATAATCCTGATTTCAATATTAACCCAGATAATCTGGATTTTTTTTTCCCTAGTTTAGACCGAAGTTTTCTTCTTACCAGCATGATCATGCATGCATGCAAAAGAGCATGCACATCAGGTAATTTTTCACTTCAGATGTAGACTAGTCGATACATGGAACCAAGTATGGGGTTGGATATCTTACTTGTGGGAAAAGAAATATTTTCTCGGAATTTGCACACAAACGTCGACTCCCATGTTCCCTACTCTCTGATCTATAGATCTTGTTCTTTGCAATTAAATGTACCTTAGATAATATGACTTTAGATATTGATCTTTTCACCGTGCAAAAGAAGGTAGATGAGCAGATGTTGCCGTCGAATAATTCACCGTACTGCTGCTGTATGTGAGAATCTGCTTCACTGTGGAATGCTCAGATTTGCTGCTGCAACGTGGAAATCTTCCATCGGTCACTCGAGACAGCTGTCTGGAGTTAGAGTCCCACGGCAGCGTATGGGGACGAGAAGACAAAACACTGCACACAAAGCCGGTCAGCTGACCGGATCGGTATTTGGAGAAACGCCTCAAATCAGTCGAAATCCGGAAGCACTGATTGTCCAAAACATGTCTGAAAGAAACAGATACAATATAGTTTGTTGTGGTTTCACAGTTTGGGTGTGTCTACACAGTCTATTGGGGTCATGTCCAAGAATAGATATAAACAGTTCTGTTATGTTATTAGTGTTTCTTGTACATGCTCATATGACAGACAGGAAAGTAGTCAAAGTATCAATACCGATGCAGTAGCAGCCAAAGTATCCTAATTCTGATCTTCTTGTATGGGTCAAGCTCCAAAATGTTTGATTTTACACTTCCCATAATGAAACTTGATAATGCCTTGCGTTAGACCTTGTGTTTCTCCAGTCTGTAACAGGCTTTCTGGCTTTCTGCTGACCCTTTCTTTTGTGAAATCAGAGGAATGACTCAATAGAGATAGAGAGTTTTTGGACGTATAAATTAGGCTCCGACGCAACAATTACTCACCCGTGTTCAACAGCTGTGTGCGTTCTAGCAAAGACGCATAAAAAACACTCCAGGAGGAACACCAGTGCCCAATAATCCGTAACAGTGATGTTAAAAACAGAGATAATGGCCGCCTGGGTAGCTCACCTGGTAAACCTGCGCTCATAGAGGTTTGCTTCTTGATGCAGCAGCTGCTGGTTCGACTCTGACCTGTGGCCCTTTGTTGCACATCATTCACCCTCTCTTTCCCCTTTAATGTCTTCAGCTGTTCTATAAATAAAGGCCTAAAATGCCATAAAAAAGGTGAGCCCATCTTATTTATCACTTCTATCTCCTCTCTACTCTTTCAGGTACGACTACGTGGAGGTTTACAACGGAGGGGACCAGAATTTTCCCATGTTGGGAAAGTTTTGCGGGAAGATCGCACCGTCTCCGATCATCTCCAGCGGCAGCCAGCTCCTCATCAAGTTTGTCTCTGACTACGAGACGCACGGGGCGGGATTCTCCGTGCGCTACGAGGTCTTCAAGACAGGTGTGTGGTCTGTGGTTTCACGTCTTTGTTTGTCGCTGCTTGTATTAGACAGCAGCATTAGCTGAAAAGCCTAAGCTGGAACAGAAGCGGAGCTGCACTTACTCTGCTGTGTTCTACACACTCCGCTGAATGGGATGAATCGCCTCATGGGAAGCAGCCAATTTAAATTCAATTGCAGTGTAGCCAGGTTTCCACAGGTTTGTTCTGTAGCTTTTGGATCAATGGCATGCATCGATTTTCTACAATGAAAAATAATCAGCAGGAAATACCTTTTTTTAAAGGCATTTTACCTGTTTTAGGAGGCTGGTACAAATCAAATTGACTAAAGTTTGAATAATGCTGTCTTCTTAAAGGGAAATCAGGTGACATACAACCTAGTTTTCATCACTAAAAAGATGTCTGATGGGTAAGATGATCATAAAATTATTTCTATAGATGTAGGGAATCTTAGGGCGCTTTCACAACTGCCTTGTTAAAGTCGGTTGAATCAAACTAGAGTTGGTTTGCCCCGCTGGGGCAGTTTGTTCGGGCAGGTGAGAACACAGTAATCGCACTCGGGAGTGAACCAATAGCGGACCAAACAAGCCTACCGAGACCTCCTTTAAGAGGTGGTCTCGACTGACCTTTGTCGATCAAAGAAACAGAATGATTCAGCAACTGCATCGTCCATGTCTCGCTTAAATGTTTTCAGAAACCCTTTTCGGTAAACTATTTTGTAAAATTCGAGATCATACTCCGAACGAGTCTCCATCTGGCCACCATTATACTCGGTTGTGAAATCCGGGAGAAGCCAGACCCACGTGACGCGTTCGCCCAATCAGCGGCCGGTCGACGTCCCTGGTCCCTCCCCATTCTGCTTTGTAGTCAAGATGGCGCCTGTTTGGTGTGCTTAGTGTCCATTGTTCCACACTGAACCTTTTGATCATTTTTAGGGCGTTGATCAGGTACTTTCCATGCACTGACATTTTAATATACTATAGACTAAGTACTACTACTTTATACTAGGTGTTTGAAATGTACAAGTAGGTGACACAGAAACACAGTCCTGGTTTGACCATCGAGATGCAAAAACTATGCACTGGTCAACACAGGATCTTCTTCCTGTATTTACTAGACACATCCGACCAATAAGAGGAATGAACGTTCTTGTGTGATTTGTAATGACGCATTTTGGTACGCTTGGATTTTTTCCAGGTGTGACATTTATATAGCGCTTTATCATAGACACTCAAAGCGCTTTGGGGGGGTGACTACTCTCTAACACCACCAATGTGTAGCACCCACCTGGGTGGTGCACGGCAGCCTTGCAACACCAGACACTCATCACTCATCAGTAGGTTTGGGCATCCAGAACCGATTCCAGTAGAATTGTGTTTTTGTATTGGAATTGTTTAGAATCATTTAGAAGATTTGGTTTCAAATTCGTTAATTGCTTCCCAATTTAATATGCATAAGGTTTGGGTTCCGTAGCAGCCAGGCGCTTTTTGGGGTGCAGCCTTGGAGCGCAGTAAGCAGCGCTCTACTGGGTTTAGTGAGTTGTTCAAACGACCTGAGCTAAACCTCTGGTACACTGATCTCTAAGCCTGAATGTTAAACAAACTCAAAGGTCCAGAATGCCATTGGAGGAACAGAGAGTCCCATCAAGGGCAGGATGCAAGCAGGATAGACCTACATAAACACTGCCTGTCATGGAAGGAGCCTCGCTCCCCGTGTCCTACATTTGTATTTCCTCTTTTCTCTTGGGTCCACTTGAGTATGTGACAAACGGCGAGTCTCCTGTGACCACTTCAGTTTCCACCAATAGGGATGAGAGATAAATCAGATGAAAAGCGAACAGTACTGTGAGAGTTGTCTTCTTTTTTAATTTGTTTGCACCCCTGAGAGCAATAACCATTCACAGAATCACAGGATCCAGGAATAGGAATCCCCAGGTGGACTAATGTTGAAAGCATTGTAAGATGAAAAATGGATGGGCAAGTGCTTTTTATGTATTTAAATGAGCAGTAAGACCTAATTCACACTGGAGCTTCTTCAGTATTAGGGGACCACTAAGGTCTATATAAAAGAGACTTCAGATACAGTATTAGGGGACCACTAAGGTCTATATAAAAGAGACTTCAGATACAGTATTAGGGACCACTAAAGTCTATGTAAAAGAGACTTCAGATACAGTATTAGGGGACCACTAAGGTCTATATAAAAGAGACTTCAGATACAGTATTAGGGGACCACTAAGGTCTATATAAAGAGACTTCAGATACAGTATTAGGGGACCACTAAGGTCTATATAAAAGAGACTTCAGATACAGTATTAGGGACCACTAAGGTCTATATAAAAGAGACTTCAGATACAGTATTAGGGGACCACTAAGATCTATATAAAAGCATCCAAAGAGCACCATGTCAAGGGACCTTTAAAAGTAGGTCACCTATATCAGCTCATGAAAAGAGCATTGGTCCTGAATTTTCTTCCAGCTGGGATTTTTAAAGATTTAGCTTCCATATAGATGTGTGATGATTTTGAGCTTTGATCACTGTTATAATGATCAAAGAAGGATTTATAGTACATTCATATTAATGTCTGGGTCACTGTGCTCTTTACTTTCAGAAAAGGTTCCACTTTACATCTTTTTATTTTAAAAACTGACATCTATGATGGTGGTGGAAGTTTGCAGAGTCTAAAATGACAGGGATGACCCACCAGTTTAGATATGTACATGGAATTTAAAGGGTCAGCTCTTCCACCTCCAGTTCCTCTAGTGCTATCACACTAAGCATGTATCTAAAAACCTGGACAAAATAAAACCAAAGTTATCTGCAAAGATGGAGTCAAGTAAGAAAATGTTTTTCCAATGTGAGTGAACCGACCCTTTAGGCAACTAGCTCCTCCGTGATGTTTGAGGGTCAGAGTTCATGTTTGACTTTGGAAACAGCAGTTTAGAAAACAGTCTCACCCCGAGGTCCATGTAGTAGCTGTCCTGCACTGTTTGCTAGAGATTTGAATCAGCTTTTACTGGACCAACTCCCTCCACTGATGAGGATCATGTGTTATGATCAGAAGCTACCACATGGACCTTGTGGTCCAACTGTTTGACCATTTGAAAGCCGAGATATTTTATTTTAAAGAATCTGCTCTGAGTGGACCACTCTGAAGATGAAATAAATTAGTGAGTTAGATTCCCTTATGTTGACTCAGGCCTGCTGGTCTGAACCTGGGGGTGGGGGTGTAAGCGACCCTTTTTGTGTGTTTACACATGTTATCTTCTTTTTTTTGTTTGTCTTATGTTGCTACGTGCCTGTACAGTATCTGTTGCAATTCAGTATGTGTGTGCGTGCGTGCGTGCGTGTTAATGTATGTGTGTGCGTGCATGCGTGTGTGTGTGTGTGTGTGTGGGTGTATGCTGCTGCCTGCATGCGGCGTGTTTGTGCGTGTTGAGTTGTGTGGTGTTGTGTGGTGTTTTGTGTGTGTGTGTGTGTGTGTGTGGGTGTGTGCGTGTATGCGTTGCATGCGTGTGTGCGCGTTTGTGTGTGCTTGCGTGCGTGCGTGCGTGTGTGTGTGAATATTTGTGTGTGTGTGTGTGTGTGTGTGTGTGTGTGTGTGTGCGTCCACAGCAGACAGGTGCACTGGACCCCAGGCTCATTTAGCTAATGGGCTGTTTGTCCTTGGAGGCAGCAGGGGTGACCCGCAGATGAGATGGATGCTCTGGCACAGAAGAGGGGCTTCAAAACTAGGACAGCCAGTGTGTGTGTGCGTGTGTGTGTGTGTGTATGGGGGGTGTAAGTGTTGGCCTCAATATGGGTCCTCTACCCTCTAACAAGTCAAAGACAGCACTTGTACTCACTCAGGTAATCCCCCTGCTATGTTGCTGCTTTCCTTCTCGCCACATCTAAAAGCCATTAGAGTCGCAGCAGCGTATTGAAAGTGGCAAACGGGCTTTTACTCTGTTCAGACTCCTCTCTTTGTCTGTGTCTCCGCCTGCTGTTGTCCTCTTATCTCACAACATGTTTTTACATCTGTAATAGTGATATAAAATAGTAATCTTGAAAGTATCAGAGGATCTCATTCGGATAACATAAATAAAAGAAGAATCCTAAATCTCCTGTAGTCTTATAACAATCACGTGTCTATTTTTCACATTTTTGCTATGGAACATAGCTAAAAAAAAAAAACATGGTTTGACTTTTCCAAAAAGAGACCAAGGCATTCCTGTGTGACCAACTCAAAGTGGAACTGGTCCTGTCTGACAGGGGCCGTGGCGACAACAATGCTGCCTCGTGACATGACTCATGGATAAGACAAATACCAGATCCAGAGTGAAGTAACAAAAATCGTTAGCATTGTGAAACAAAATCATTCAGCTCCAGGTACAAACAAGTACTCATTGGCCATGTACGTATATATATATATATATATATATATACTGTATATATTTTCCAAATGAGATCCTCTGATTTTTTTCATTGTTTTAGTTCATTGTTTAAATGTAATTTCTAAGTTTGCATATAACAAAACAAAACACTTAACATAATAAAAGTAAAGTAATTATGATCTTGGGAGGGATCAATGAAGAAACATAAAACAATCAGGCATTTTGTAACACAATTACCAACATTTCAACAGTGATTTCTTGTATCTGATTTTTTATATAGCCTATAAATGGTCATAAGTACATTACAGCAAATAGATATTATATTAAATTGCCGAGGATAGACTCAATAAAATTAAATATATGACTTATCTCCATACTAACATGGAAGACAGAGACACAGCTTTCACAGAGACAGTTGTCATACTCTGTAACCATGACCACCAGAGGTACACACAGTAAGGAAAGTCCATAGACATACGAGCTAATGTCCTGTGTCAGTATGAAGACATTTTCTGTAATGATTTTGCACAATTTGTTTCCGTATTTTGATTTTTGGATTTAGGAACAGAAATGTCCATACACTTAACTTTGTGTGTGTGTGTGTGTGTGTATGTGT
>NC_045744.1:1754799-1767177 GCF_008692095.1 Etheostoma spectabile
GGGGCCGTCGGCCTTCATTCTGGCCGACCTGACATGCTCGGTCAGAAGGCGGGCACTGCCGGCTGTCAGACTCAAATAAGCAATCCGATTGGTGGAGAGCTAACCCGGAAACGAGGAGCAAGATGAGTCTCTCAAAATCGGAGGAAAATCTTTTAAACTGACCTTTGTGGATCTGAAAACACGTTTCGGTGAACTATTTTAGTAAAATATGAGATTGTAATCTGAACAAGCCACCATGACAGTCTGGGTTTGAGTTTCCGGAGAAACCAGACCCATGTGATGCATTTGTCCAATGAGCTGCCAGTTTTAGATTTTGGGCGACAATAAGATTAGCGCCGCCTGTTGTTATGGAGACGCATTACGTCTCATGGCTTCAGTTTGTTGAGAGGAACCTTTTTGGACCAACTCGGGGAGACTGATCAGTCCGTTTGGGTCGGCCGTCTGGTCGTACCTGAGGAGTTCTTGTCAGACACACGATGGAAGATGTTGTAAGGGTTGTTCTGACTTTAGAGGCAATATCATAAAGTCCTGTTTTTACCTCTCCTGCCTTGTTTTGGTCTCTCTCCTCCTCGTCTGTCATTATGATGAGAAAACCCCAGAACACAGCCACAAAAAGCCGTAACCCTCGCTCAGACGACAAGTTGTATATGGCCTTATAGATAGTGCAACAGTGGGTAAATCTCTGGACTAATTTGCATCGGGCTGTAAAGCTCTGGCACAACCGCCTCTCATAACCATAACCATAACTCCACCCTCTGCTAACCACAGAACATTTATAGATGATAGCCACGTGAGCCCTCTTCACCGTCCTGGAACTATATTTGCACCGACTCTATCGTTTTATTGCAGGTTTTTAAACCAAAAACACATGTCTCAGTGGTGAAGTTGGAAAGGGGGGGGGGGGAGATTGACAGAGAATGAGAGATGAGAGCGATGGAACATGCTGTTTGAGTAAAGTATACATTGCGATAGTGACGTGACATAATAACAGATACGCTCGAGCACACAATAGGGTGTATGCGCTGTCTTTGAACACTTTGAAATATGCGAACACAGTCTCATATTGGCTCGCTTGATGATTTTTGAGGGGTAACTTTGTCATTTTGAGACATTTAAACAGAGAGAAGGTTTTTTCAATAGGGAAGCGATTTGTTTGGCTTTGTTTGTAGCTTCTTTTTATTTTTTTCAGATAAAATTAACTTTTCTGGACAGTTTAGCCACAGGGTCAAATGTATTGATTAAAGGATTTGTGACATTTTTTAACCTTTTTGTTCATTTTTCATGAGTTTATGTACTTTTTTGATTGAAGGAATGTGGGCTGTAAATGCTTTCTAGTTTACAACATTGTTGATGCAGCGTTTTTTATGAAGTCAGCCATTTATTCCACTTTTTAGTGTACTTTTTTGTCCTCAGATCAATAGGTTAAGTATGAAAAGAATCAGCTGGGGATGGGCTCGAAAAACTGAAACCTAAAGCTGAGGTGAAGTTCAGATCTCACATTAAAGGGATAGTTTGGATCTTTTGAGGTGTGGTTGTATACTTCTCCATAGTCAGTGTGTTAACTACAGTAGACGGGGGTCGGCCCGCCCCCAGTTTGGAGAAGCAAGGAGGAGTACGGACACAGAAGCTGAGCAAGGTCGTTCTGGTGACAGGGGCAGCAGCTAAACACATTTCAGACTAGGGATAGACTGATTATGGCTGATTATCAGGCTGTTTTTTTGGCAGTTAGTTTGCAGAGTATCTGTGTCAATGCTTTTTTGCCTGATAACCGATAAAGTTAATGACTTATAAAGTGTTCTACTTTGGCTCGGCTACAGCTCTGTGTCAGTCCCTCTGCTTCGGTTTCACTCCCCACTGAGTCTGACTTCAAGGGCTGGGAACAAAAAAAATGAACAAATGAACTAACCAATGGAGGCAATAGAGCAGCAACTCCCATGTTCTGCGAGTTTAAATTGCTGTTTTTGTCAAAGGAGTCTGGTGGCTTCAGTTCCCCGTCGCAAAGGGCTGTTTGAGGGCAAGGTACATGGCTGAAAATGTAAAACATCTAAATATAGCATCCACTTAAACTGCTGCATCCCCCCCCGTCCACAGCAAGACATTTGCTTAGCTTCTGTGTCGGTACTCCTGCCTGCTTCTCCAAAAATGGGTGCGTGCCGACCCCCTTCTACTGTATCTAACACACTGACTATGGAGAAGTAGCTCATACAACCACACAGTCCAAAATATCCCTTGCATGATATCAAAATAAAAGGTGTGCTATTAGTTTTTTTATTTATTTTCTAGACATTGTATGAACTTTCGAGGATATTTCTGCTCTGAAATCCCATTACTGTCATTTTTGACCTTGATAGAAAAACAGCAGCAGAGATCTCTCACGAGGGCTAGATTTACTCAACCCATCTGCACATTTGATACACACACACACACTCACACACGCAGACACTGGAAAGTGTGCCAGCTGAGCAGGATGGAAGCCTGCCTCATCCCTTACACGTCATTCATCATGTCGCCCTTTTAATGACACCACCTGTGTCAACAGCAAGGGCTCCAGTGGAGTGTGTGTGTCTGTATGAGGATTCATGTTTACAGGCATGCTCAGCAAACATGCAGGTCACATCTGGCCTGGCAACATAAGAACCCCCAACACACACCCACACACACACACACACACCCCTCGTGCCTCTAAGGGATGCTTGACCCTCGTCCAGGCTTTGTGTCGTCTTTCACCCACAGAGATCAGCCACCGTCTTGCAACCTCGCTGTTGTCACTTTACGACAAGGGAGGCGTGAGCTGTCAGCCGCCAGTTGACGGATGCGACGCAGAGATTTTCCACGAGCGGTATCGGCAGTGTGGACGTGACGGAAGAGAAAACAGCTTGTGTACAAAAGAACAGCCGCTGTGTTCCCCTGTCGCATCAGGAGAGCCTTATGTCACATGTTACCGCTTAGTGGATTTGTATTTTAGTTTTCAAATGTTATGTGTTGAAAAGCCGTTATTTCACTGTCCTGCAGTCCAGAGGAGCATGTGATGCTTACCAGGAATTATGCGCGTGGGTGGAACTCTGTTTTGTGTTGTATTAGTGGAACAAATCATTGCATAATGCTTTCTGTGCCTGTCTGTAACATCATGAGCAAAGTCCCAACACTGTCTCAACAGTATAGGCTCTTAGCATCACAAGCTACATGGCGCCCTTGCAAACATGCATGCTTCATACAGTAAAATATTGACGATTTATGCATTGAAATAAATAGAAAAAATGCTCTAAAAAAAAGATCAACACATCGACTTATTTTAATGTCACATACATCATGTTGCAAATGCATTGAAAGTAAACAGAGCAAAGAAAATAGAAGTCAAGACAAGGAGTAGAGCTGGCAGAGACACAACATTAACTCAATGAAAAGATGATCAAACGACGTGACAACTTCAGTCTTTATTTATTCAGGAAAGGATTGTACAGGATTGTACAATGCCTTGATCATAATGTAGTGCAACACCATCGATCGCGCTACAACAACAATGGTGGGATGATTTATGAAAAATGAGCTAGGTAAACACAACCCAGCTGAGGATCTTAACACTCGAAAGTGTTAAGATGCTTGAATGAAAGTGTCAGATAATTAAGCATCATCGTCCAAGGAGTAAAAAATAACAGCAGTAGCAGCAGTTTGTGGGGATTTTCATTGTGGGTTACACAGAGATAAATGCTTACAAATGACTAAGTGCTGTACATATCGAATAATGGGCAGCAAGAAAAGAATCAGAGCATTACAGTAAAATCCCTCAAAGATAATATTGAAACACAAAGCACGTGTGTATTAACCTAAGAGGGACAAAGTGAATCCACAAAGTCGAGGACAGCCCTGATATTGGACTTGAATACAGATTATAAGGTTGTGGTTGAATGATTATGTAGGGTAGCGTGTGTGCCCATTTGGATGTGTCTAATGAGCTAATAGGGTGGTATTTGTCCGTCTATGAGTGCATCAGTGTGTGTGTGTGTGTGTGTGTGTGTGTGTCTGTGTAAACAGCCTCTCAGTGTCTGGGACTGTCCCCCAGTAACAACACAGACACAGACGGCTCCGACATGGGGAGGGGACCACGAGCGTCTGATTGGACGGAGGTGACATGAGTTTTGTCAATAAAACACAGGTTATGTGTGAAGAAAACTACTTATTTAGTCTGTTAGTGGCTCTTAGAGGAAGAATTCTGCACGTCGTCCCATTTTTAAGGCAAATGAGTCACTTTATCTGGTTCCCGTGAAGGGTCGTTTCTTATTTCATGTGCCATGTGTTCCTTTTAAAACATTGTTAAAAGAGAGAAATCCTGTCTCATTAAAGGCTGTGTTATGGTTGTGCGGAGGCTCAACGCTGAGCTTTCACCGTAGCCTACGTGAGTGGCCTGGTATTTATACTTGTGCGTTGGTGAGTGCGTCGAGCCGGCATATGTGTGTGTGGGGAGTGTATGGTAGAGCGAGGGAGAAGGAAGAGAGTGCCCGACTCTAGAGTCCCAATGAGAGAAACAAAGTGTCTCCCCTGTGTTTTTTGACCAAGGCGGGACATCTGCAGCAGAAGAAGTTAACCCTGTCCTTCGTCGCTGTGACGTGTAGTTACATTTTTCGAGAGTTGCACGTAGACGCAGAGATTTTTCCCTGGATGTCCAACATTATTGAAGGTCCCATGGCATGAAAATGTCACTTTATGAGTTTTTTTAACATTAAGATGAGTTCCCCCAGCCTGACTTTAGCCCCCCAGTGGCTAGAAATGGTTATGGTGTAAACCAAGCCCTGGTTATCCTGCTCTGCCTTAGAGGAAATGAAAGCTCAGATGGGCCGATCTGGAATCTTTCCCTTATGAGGTCATAAGGGGCCAAGTTACCTCCACTTTCTCTGCTTTGCCCACCCAGAGAATTTGGCCTGCCCATGAAAATTGAGAGACATCATGGCTTTCAAACCAGCAAAGGGGCAGTTGGTCAAGGCCAAATCCCCAGCATCCACCTTGCCCCCCCTCCTCCTCAAAAGCTACAGACTCAGAAATGGCACATCCTAAGGAAAGCTCATTGTGGGACTGGTTCTAGTGGCTGGAATTCTGGACGAAGGCTGAATTTTGGGAAAGAGACTTCAGATTCAGTATTAAGGGACCACTAAGGTCTATATAAAAGAGACTTCAGATGCAGTATTAGGGACCACTAAGGTCCATGTAAAAGAGACTTCAGATACAGTATTAGGGGACTACTAAGGTCTATATAAAAGAGACTTCAGATACAGTATTAGGGGCCCACTAAGGTCTACATAAAAGAGACTTCAGATACAGTATTAGGGGACCACTAAGGTCTATATAAAAGAGACTTCAGATACAGTATTAGGGACCACTAAGGTCTATTTAAAGAGACTTCAGATACAGCATTAGGGACCACTAAGGTCTATATAAAAGAGACTTCAGATACAGTATTAGGGGACCACTAAGGTCTATATAAAAGAGACTTCAGATACAGTATTAGGTGACCACTAAGGTCTATATAAAAGAGACTTCAGATACAGTATGAATACTCAGATACTGAACTTTTAGCCATTTCAGTTCCTCTCTTTTTTACTCTTTTTTACTCTTCAATTTGCACACTGTTCATCCCCTGCACTGTTTTACACTTTGATCACTGCTGCACTTCTGTATAACTATTTGTAAATAATCCGGAAATGTATTCCATTGCACCTGGAATATCCTTGCAATATTTATAAGCTGTATGCAACGCAATTTCGTTCTGTATGCACTCTGTACATAATAAATGACAAATAAATAAAGTTGAAGTTGAAGTTGAAGTTGAAGTATTAGGGATCACTAAGGTCTATATAAAAGAGACTTCAGTATTAGGGGACCACTAAGGTCTATATAAAAGAGACTTCAGTATTAGGGGACCACTAAGGACTATATAAATGCATCCAAAAAGCACCATGTCATGGGACCTTTAAGAAGAAAATCTAGTTTAAAGACTCAGTCAAAGCTAATCTTTATTCCATTTAAGTCGCAGCTGTAAAAGTGTGTTAGGCCGCCTTTCAGGGTGTTTTAGTTTATATGTGCATTTCCAAAATGTCTATATCCTTATTTTTGCAGAAGAAAAAACAACAAAGTTCAAAAATACAAAATACTGACTAAATGGTAAGTAGTTTCAGTCCAAACGGGCACAAAGGTTTCTTTCGTTGATATTCTGGCAGATTTCAAAAACCTGATGCACGAAGCAGCTATGAATAAGTCAGTGTCTCAGCTTTCAGTAGCACAAATGGATTATTTTGCAAAAAAATACTGAAAGCCATATTAGAAGTGAAAGAGATGTCTGAACACCGACCCCTGAGAGTTCACACTTCTGTCTGAGCGAGAAAATAGTCCCTCTGTCCAAACATGTCCTGGCCCTTTAAAAACTCATCTGTGTCTTCTTCTCCCCTCGCAGGCCCAGAATGTTCCAGGAACTTCACAGCTCCCAGAGGTGTCGTCAAGACGCCGGGCTTCCCTGAGAAGTACCCCAACAACCTGGACTGCACCTTCATGATCTTCGCCCCCAAGATGTCTGAGATTGTGGTGGAGTTCGACAGCTTCGACATGGAGCCCGACACCACGCCGCCGCCGGGGGCCCTCTGCCGATACGACTGGCTGGAGATCTGGGACGGCTTCCCCGCAGGTGAGCAGAGGGTTTGGCTCAGGCTGGGGTGGGGGGGATGAGAAAAATTGAGGAAATGTCGGTTAAAACGGGAGCTCAAGCAGGTTAATAAACTAAATATTTCTAGGGAAGCCTTGAAGAAAGATGAGAGTAAAGCTGGAATCAACTTGCACTAAATTAAGTGCAGAAATACAACATGGAATTGGTCATATTTTCAATGTTTTCACTCACTTTGACATCCCCATTTCCCGAACTAGGTCCAAAAAAGAAACTTTAATAAGTATTTTATGAACTACCAAGGCTATTTTTCAGCTTGAGACCTTGGCAAAGAAATAAAGTATAATGGCTGCCTTTAGAACAATACAAAACCAGGTCAAAACGATCGATAAAGAAAAACGTGCATACAGTAAGGTCTATTTTTGTCTGCTTAATTTCAATTTCTGAGGCATTTCATGAACTCTCAAGTTCTTTTTTTAGTTTGAGCCTCTGTCTCAGAACAAAAGATGCTAAAAATGGATTGCCTACCAAGATAGAGCAAAGAGATCAAATGACAACTGTCAGACAGAACAGAGACGAAGGTGTAAGAATCGAAGGAGAAACAACAGGTGGAGGGTAAGAACAGGGGAAAACGGAACACAGATGCAGGGGATAAATATGAGAAGAGAAGGATGAGAAGTGCTCGAGGAGGTTTCCCCCGGCAGATGTTGACAGAAAACAGACTTGTGGAGGCATAGGCGAGGAGGAGGGAGGAGAACAAAGGACGGATGGCTCCCCTGCAGGTGGGACCAGCTCGGACTGAGTGATGGAGGCAAAGGAGAACGCAGAGGCAAATAATAGATGAAGACATGAGGAGGTAGTCTTGCATTGGCAGACCTTCCTCCACAGCTCAGGGGAGGAAGGTCCGACTACTCCCCACACCATTCAAGGATGGGAGATAAACATTCTTTGGTTTATTGGCATTTCAATCACCAATCACAATCACCTTGGGCGGAGCCAAGA
The DNA here is from genome assembly GCF_008692095.1 of Etheostoma spectabile. Lineage (NCBI taxonomy): Eukaryota > Metazoa > Chordata > Actinopteri > Perciformes > Percidae > Etheostoma > Etheostoma spectabile. The sequence continues at coordinate 1,762,448 of NC_045744.1, forward strand.
GCCGGACAGAGCCACGGTGCCTCTGCTAAATTTACCCTGCAGAGATCTGAGGACCAGGTAACCATAGTCCTCAGATTGGACAGATAGTCTAGCTAGCTGTCTGGATTTACCCTGCAGAGATCTGAGGACCAGGTAACCATAGTCCTCAGATTGGACAGATAGTCTAGCTAGCTGTCTGGATTTACCCTGCAGAGATCTGAGGACCAGGTAACCATAGTCCTCAGATTGGACAGATAGTCTAGCTAGCTGTCTGGATTTACCCTGCAGAGATCTGAGGACCAGGTAACCATAGTCCTCAGATTGGACAGATAGTCTAGCTAGCTGTCTGGATTTACCCTGCAGAGATCTGAGGACCAGGTAACCATAGTCCTCAGATTGGACAGATAGTCTAGCTAGCTGTCTGGATTTACCCTGCAGAGATCTGAGGACCAGGTAACCATAGTCCTCAGATTGGACAGATAGTCTAGCTAGCTGTCTGGATTTACCCTGCAGAGATCTGAGGACCAGGTAACCATAGTCCTCAGATTGGACAGATAGTCTAGCTAGCTGTCTGGATTTAACCTGCAGAGACCTGAGGACCAGGTAACCATAGTCCAATTAGGTGCTAAGACTAAGACGACAACATCAACACCACCCTCATGTCTGTGCGGAAGCCATTGCCAGCAACCCGTTAGCTTAGCTTAGCATAAGACTTGAGATATTGGAACCAGCCAGGCTGGCTCTGTCCAAAGGTTAGAAAAATCCAACCTTTAGTAGCCTTTACTTCAAAACCCAAATTTTTTTACTATACACAGCCTTCAACCTACAGAAGTGTTAGTACGCCAACAGTTGATAATAATCAGAAATGGCTCAGCTGTTAATGTGAAAAATTTAATCTTTTACTTGAGACGTGTCCTCCTGTGCACACATGGAGGCTGGATGTACTGAGAGAGACTCCTTCACGGCTTGCTCAGTGTTCCCTCACCCACTACATTTGGAAAATTGGCTCTTCGGCACATGAGTGACGTCGACGCGTCCTGGTCCTTGGACAGCGTTTTTCGGCTTCCATTGTTGTCTAATTAGCCGTACAGTGGGCAGATAATGGTGAGAGCTACATACCTTGGACAGGCCTGAGTAGGTTGCCAGGTTGCCTACAATACCTGCTACCATGCCCAATGCGTTGCTGGTTATTGCCAGGGAGGAGACTGGCATGGGAAAAACCTGAGGGACACAAAGACTGGCACAGGTATACAGACAGTGACACACACTTTGAGGCCGTGCCAGCATACATAACATGCCAGGCTTTTCCTCTTGGATGATCTGAGTGTGTGTGTGTGTGTGTGTGTGTGTGTGTGTGTGTGTGTGTGTGTGTGTGTGTGTGTGTGTGTGTGTGTGTGTGTGTGTGTGTGTGTGTGTCTCAGTGCAGATAACAAAGCATCTCTGCAGCAGGGTGAAGACCGCGATGATAGTTTTACATCCCATCAAAAGCGTTCGCAATGTTAACACGGACACCAAACATTCCCATCATGCACTGGTGTTGTTTTTTCTTGAAGAGCTGTGACTCTGTTCTTTAAAAGGAAATTGTTTGATTTTTTTCTGGTAAGATTTAATCAGACAAACCAACAACTAGCGCTGATTATTTCTGGATTTATTGAAACCCATATTTCTGATATAAAAACTTTTTGAAAAAAATTTGACTGTATTTCCATTTTATCTGCAGTACTTCACTACTCTCACAGCATTGCTTCTAATAATCTGAGAACTTTCCATTAATAAAAAAGTATGTTATTTCATTGTTACAATTAGATGTCAGTTCTTCCATTCCAAGATGTGAATGTGTAAATTAGATAAAACAAGTATCAAGCTTCTGTGTTTTTGCTCAACGTGACCAAACATTTCCCAGGACAGTGAAGCCAGAAAAGGACAAAGTGGATTATAAAAGCTGATGAGTGATGAAGCTGACAGTCTCCCTTTACTCCCCTGCTCCATCTCTCACTCTATTTGTCTCTTCACTATCCCTCTTTCTCCTCTGGTGTCTCCACCTCCCCTCCGTCTTCCCTCAGTGGGCCCCCACATCGGCCGCTACTGTGGCCAGACGTCCCCGGGCCGTGTGATCTCCTACACGGGCATCCTGTCCATGACCATCACTACTGACAACGCCATCGCCAGAGAGGGATTCTCCGCCAATTACACCATCCGCGAGAGGAGCCTCCCCCCAGGACACGAGGATGAGGGTGAGCAGCTGGAGTGGCCATGAGAAAGGGAGGGGTGGGAGGTGTGAAGGGTAGACTCGTTGTCTGGCATTATGGAGGGACCCTAGATAAAGGATTTTTATTTGGTTAGTTAAAAACCTGATATTGTGATATATTGGCCGATAACCAACCCTAACCCCGAAATCCAGAAACATGTAACAAAACATAAACAGATTTCCCTAACATTAGTTATTTGTAGTTATTTTGTGTTCTCACTAAAATAATATGATAATAATTTGTTTTATTGTCACAACAGAACATCAAAATATATTAAAGTTCTGATAAAAAAAAATTATAAAAATACAAACTTAAGATATGAAACTTAAAGTCCTTCGAACAAAAACACATAAACAAAAAATAATCACGGGACGTTGTAGAGCGTCCTCTGGTGGACAGACTATTAAAACGCCAACACTAATAGGGACGTTGTAGAGCGTCCTCTGGTGGACAGACTATGCAACGCCATCACTAACAGGGACGTTGTAGAGCGTCCTCTGGTGGACAGACTATGCAACGCCACTCACTAACAGGGACGTTGTAGAGCGTCCTCTGGTGGACAGACTATTAAAACGCCAACACTAATAGGGACGTTGTAGACGTCCTCTGGTGGACAGACTATGCAACGCCATCACCAACAGGACGTTGTAGAGCGTCCTCTGGGGACAGACTATGCAACGCCACCCCAACAGGACGTTTGTAGAGCGTCCTCTGGTGGACAGACTATGCAACACCATCACTAACAGGGATGTTGTAGAGCGTCCTCTGGTGGACAGACTATGCATCGCCATCACTAACAGGGACGTTGTAGAGCGTCCTCTGGTGGACAGACTATGCAAGCACTCATAACATGGTTGACAGTCAGTTTTTTAAATATTCATTCATTCAATGATGCCAATAGTTGCCTAACTGCCTAATATCGGTCGATAATATCGGCCCGCTGATATGTCGGTCGGGTTCTAGACCAGGGTTAATTTCCTGGACTTTTCTGTGTCTCATTTGCCTTCAACAGGATGAAAAATTAAACATTTCCCTTAGCGAGACGCTGAGTCTTTTTCAGCTGCAGGGGCTCAGCTGTATGTGACCTTTGACCTCTGACCTCCATGTTGGGGGACGTCGTGGTGTGTTTAGTGACCCAACCATCCAATCCCGACTTCCTCCCTAAGGTAGCGTTCTTATACAGCAGCAGTCATTGGGTTGTACAAAGCTTAAAAAGCTTAACTTTTCTTAGCTATATGAACGTATTGTTTCATGAGACCAGGCTGGGGTAACCCCGCCCACCTGGTGCTCTGATTCAGGATCTGATTTTGACAAAAGTGACTGTAATCTTATCTCTTAGCTGCAACTTCTTTTCACTCCTCCTGTTGAACAGTGATTTCACACAAGAGTTGCTCTCGGTTATGGTTCCTGTTAATGGGCTGTGTTGTGTCCACATGTTAAAAAAACAATCTGTGTGACCCTGTAGGAATGCCTGGAGAGAGATAAGTTATGTTGACCCGAATGGTTTTTGCACTTTTGTAACCTCACCCCCAGTCACCCCTGGGTAGGAATGTGAGAGGTGAGTTTATCTAAAGTCCCACAGTGGCTAACAGGGGCACTTTGGGAGAAATTAACACTAAAATTCCACATACCACTGCTCTAAATTGATATTTAATGACTTCAAGTCAGCTGACTATGTATTTATGTAGTGTTTGGGTTAGGATTTACTTGACATGTCCCAACTGCTAGTCACTGAAGCTATTTTTCTTTCTTTTCCTCATTTAAAATGGCAAAAGTGTCACAATAAATTTGCAAAACACTTCAAAAAATAGGTGTAAACTAATCAAAAGTATCCAGTAATTGATAAACAAATGTCACATGTGCTTGAGTTTTTGGAAGTATCAAATGATTTCATCAGCAGATGGAGTTTGCCCCTTGCCATATAATTCTAGATGTTCAAATTTTATTCATTTTTGAGCACTTAAGGACCTCTGGTCCATGTTGGCTTACAAATAGAGGTAGGATTGCCCAGTGAAAATGCTTTTATTGGTATTCAACTTGTGAAAACCCATCCAAATCAGTTAGAAACGAAAGCATTGTCAAAGAGTTGTTTTCGAAGTCCTTCTGCACATTGTTCTAGGTCAGGGGGAGCGTATTGTAAAGCTTTTATTTGCATGTTAAACGTATGTGATACCACCTCCTTCAATCGCAACAGAATACAATGAGCTGGAATATGATTCTGAATCACACATGCATGTAGACGTGTTACCAGAGGGGTCGCATCATTATCTGGTCTTCAGTTTTCTTGTTTGTTTTAGCCCTGGGCAGAAAATGTGGGTTGTGTGTGTGTGTGCGTGTGTGTGCGTGTGCGTGCGTATGTGTGTGTGCGTGGGGCGGTGCATGCATGCTTGTGTGTGTGCCATCTGCTGTTGATGTTCAGCGTTAATGGCAAGGTACATGGGTGATGTCTATACAGTATTCATCAAATATATCTGTACTGTGTGTGTGTGTGTGTGTGTGTGT
>NC_045744.1:1767187-1768792 GCF_008692095.1 Etheostoma spectabile
GTGTGTGTGTGTGTGTGTGTGTGTGGCTCTAAGGCAACATTCAGACTGCAACCAAATCAGATTTTTTTCTCAAATAAGACAGATCTTCACTGTTATTTGCAAGTGATCAGATCTGATGTGTGTGTCCAGCTTTCCAATATTGGTTCAATTTATCACATTTTTGCTTCATAACAGCGTTTTTAACATCCATTCAGTTTCCATTCAGCACATTTTGAACCTGATGGGTGGCGAAGGGGTACATCTGACAAAAAAGGTTGGGAACCACTGCTATGAACTACCTGTTATCTTCTATTCACTCATCAATGCGTTCAGTTCATTTGTCCTCTTGAGATTCTCAGAAAGAACTTCCATTCAAGCAGGATCTGTGCTACCCGCCTCTAAGGACTCCAACTCTGACATCCTGCGGAGAATTTACGGTTTTCTTTCGCTATGTCCTGGCCATCACCTTCAGAAATGGCTTCCAGCCGGGCCTTTGATCCCCTGGACGATCGGTGGGGGCGTCATTTTACGATCTTTCTTTCTTTTTGGCTTGGGGGGCTGGAGGGATGGGGTTGAAGTTGGTCCCCCATTCCTGCTGTGAGGGAGACATGGTTGTCTCATGAATTGAAATGAGAAAAGAGCAAAAAGAAAGGTTTTTGGATAGGAGACGCAGGCCAGAAGGAAAACATAAAAGTAGACGATTTAGGGATAAAGTGGGGGCTGGCTGATATCCAGCGGTGGTTTTCTTTCTCATTGTCTTGCAGCAGTTTCAGAACATTTTCTGGCATGAGTGGTCTGCTCTGCCGCGGAAAGCTGTGAATTTGATGAATTGGGCCTGAAAATGGTCAAATAACAAAAGTGCAAAACAACAACAAAAAACAGCTTCTACTATCTGTTGGTGATGTGGCAAGCAAACTTTTTCCCTAATGTATTTATGAAACTTGGAATGATGTAAGTGTGTTTGTGTCAGTCGGGCAGACCTTGTGTCTCCAGACAGGCTTCCCACACACAGATAAATAATCATTTCCTTTTGCCCCCCCCCCCCCCCCCCCCCCCCCCCCCCCCTTCCCCGTGCCTCCCTGCTGTTACAGAGTGGACACTGTAGCCACAAAGACACTGACATTTTTTAAACGACCTGAAAACCTTTTGGGGGGATTTTTTAATCCATGGAGAAGTGCATTATCCTTAAGTTAGAGTAAAAAAATGATCTGCTAAATTGGAGTCAAATCTCCCCATGAAATTAGCAGTATGTGCCTGTGTGAGTTTGTGTGCGCATAAGAAAAAAACATGCGGCTGAAGCTAAACTGATCGGTTGATCTACAACGAATCAACACATTTGGACATTAGGTAATCCTTTGAAGTCATCTTTTGTTCTCTTTTATATCATTGTTTATTCATTTATCTTTGAGAAGTTGTGATAGCCATTTGTTCCTATTTCTGACATGTTGTGGATGAAATAATGCACGGCCTACATGAAAGAAGACTGAACAGGCTGAATTGGTCTTGAAGATTAAACTTAATTTATAATAATGTATTCATAATTTATACTGTTTATTGATCCTCAGTGGGAAAATTACAATGTACACTCTGTTTTGTTAGTAATCACTACACACAGGCCTGAAATAC
>NC_045744.1:1768802-1782276 GCF_008692095.1 Etheostoma spectabile
ACTCGGGACCTATTCATGCACAAATGGAGAGATGTCAGAGTGGGGGGGGCTGCCAGTGCTGAGAGGTTGGGGGGAGTACGATGCCTTGCTCAAGAGCACCTGGCAGTGCCCAAGAGGTGAAGTGGCATCTTTCCAGCTACCAGTCCACACTCCATACTTTGGTCTGTATAGGGACTTGAACCAGCAACCCTCCGGTTCCCAACTTGCTGTATCAGGATGGAGTAGTGGTTCAAGAAAAGCCATCACGTAGCTGTCAACTCACTCTTTTTTTCTTCAAGATGTTTTTTTGGGGCTTTTCCACCTTTAATGGACAGGACAGCTAGGTGTGAGAGAGAGAAGGAAGACATGCAACAAATCAACACAGGTCAGACTCAAACCCTGGACCTCTGCGTCAAGACATAAAAAGTGCACCTGCTCTACCCACTGATCCAAACCGGCCACTGTCAACTCACTCTTTATGGGATTATTAACAAACAGTGATTTTGACAATTAAATACTGCATGTTTTAGTATTTTGACTCTTTAGTTGAGCACACTGGATTTGAAACAATACCCATGAGGTTAAAGTACTGTTTCCATTCATATTATTGGCATTATTAGATGTTCATGCTAGCCAATCATGGCCTCACCTGAGACAATATAGCAGATTGTTTCTGACATTTACATGTGGGTTTTAGCCCTACATGTCTGCATATAGAATGTCTGTGGGAATGTATGGATACTGTGCAAAAGCCAGTGTCCCCAAACAGCCTCTAAAGTGCCACATACACATGAGCTTGTTTGAAATGACTCTACTACTGCCCAGCTGTCTGGGAGACACTCATTGCTCACTTGTTTTTCAAACAAATGAAGTGAACTTTTCTTTTTAACGCAGATTAATGACTAGAGGTGTTTCTTTCAGAATAAGCCATTACCAAGTAACCAAGAAATTCAGTTCATCCAGCTAATGATGTGTGTAATAAACTTTTGATGACATACGTTTCCCCTTATGATCCAACCATAATAATTGCTTCCTCATGTGTTGATATTTTGGACATAAAAACTTGATTGCCACCCTACCATGTGATTAGGAACAAATACTTTATGTTAAGAAACACACAGACCACCATTTTAGTTTTACTATAGTTAAAGTAGATTAGATGATCGAGGTCATCAATGGGATCCCACTGGGTTTCATGTTGCTTGATGACGTCTGAATATATATTTGAGATATTTTGCTGATTTAAATCAAGCTCTGTGTCACGGCAGTGTGGGCAGTGTGTTTAGATGAACGGTGTTTGGCTTCCCTCCATGGCGCCAGTACAGGGAGCTTTCGGCAGCGGGGAGCAGCCAATGTCTGCTGAGATCCGCCGGATGACGTGAAGCCAGTCATGGCGCTGCGATGCGTTGTGAAGCAGTCATTCCCCCCCCCCCCCTCTCTCCCCTTTCTTGTCTTAGGCTGGCCTGACAAATAAGGCCTAAAAATGCATCTTTAAACACACTGCCCACAAAAAGATGAAACAGAGCTGGTATAACATTGGCAAAGTATCCCTTCAATTGGTTGAAGCCATTTGCTACAACAGAGACCCATCTGGGACATTAACTTATTCAAATAAATTGTTATATTTTCTGTAGCTATCAACACAAAATGATAACTACAGAAAAATGGATAATACCTTCTTTTGAACCACCACATCAGAGGCTAATGTCTGCATTAAAAAAATATAATTTAGGACTCTTGTTGAGCTCTTGTTAATGGAGGTTTTCTTTCTTTGGCAGATTTTGCTTGTATGGAGCCACTGGGCATGGAGTCGGGGGAGATTTTCTCAGAGCAGATCACCGCCTCCTCCCAGTATAACTCCAACTGGTCCCCTGAACGCTCGCGCCTCAACTACCAGGAGAACGGCTGGACGCCGTCTGACGACACCGTCAAGGAGTGGATTCAGGTCAGTAATGCTTGGTGACGTTAGAAGTCGAGGGATCACACTTTGGGGGAGGATTCTTGAATTTCTTGTGACTGAAATTACATCACACTGGTCTTCATTGTAGAGTCTGATCTCCAAATGTACTGTTGCTCATTCATGGAGAAACCGTGTTCCCTGAGTTTGAACTCGGATGTTCCGCTGAGATCTTGCTCACATCTGGTCTGAATATTGTTCACTCATTTGTACCACTTTTTCTCTGCACGTTATACGGACGCAAAAAGAACAGAAAATAAGACAGCATGCATTATTTATTACAGTTCGCCTCTCCAGCACAGTTGACATGTCTTGTCTTCATTGTGAAATCTGACGTAGCAGGATGAAATCACTGAATGTGGAAATAGAGCAGACCAGTGTTTCTAGCTAGAAAACACTTTCAGTGTTCAGTTGGCTAAGCTGTGCAGGTTTAAGAAGGAAGAAGAGCAGACATGTTGGCCTCTGTACACACATCAGGGACACGAACCGTTCTGTTTCAAGCTGCATTTAAAGGTCCTGAATTGTAAAAAGGGAAATTGCCATGTCTTTTTCATCAAGTACAAAGCAGGTCGAGGTGCTATACAAATACTCTGAAAGTATCAAAATGCTCAATCCACGAAGAAATGCACACAGCCAGGATTCAAAACTGTGCCGTGATGTCACAGCAACACATAAATGTAGAAAGTGACAGGTGCCAGAACGGAGCGTTTCAGACAGAGGGTGAATACAGGTATTTTCAGACATGCAGTATGAGAAAAATAAAGTGTTTTTTTTAACATTAAAGCACATAAACATGTTCTAGTGGAAAGCCAAAATACAAGTAGGAATCTGAAAATGAGCATGATATGGGACCTTTAAATCCAACACATTTCATTCTTTATATTTGAACTCTGGAGCTTTTACTAATTTGGTTAGGTAGAATACAATGCAATTTAAAGCTGCACTTAGACGCCCAACGTGCATTTCTATTATATTGTTAGGATCATTATTTATGAAAGAATGGACAAAATCATTAGTCTGGCTATCAGCAGACCAAACCAAGCTCAATAGATGTGAGATTGAGCATTGGTCTGGGGAGTTTGCTCTGTGTTTTCTCTTTTTACTTGCAAGTAGAGTCAGTTTTACTGCAGTTCAGTGCAAGTACAGAACAATGGCTGAAGAACAGGGTCTTTTTAAAGGAGTTGGGAGTCAAGTTAGTCATTTGGTTCATGCCGTCAGTAGCTTTCCTTCTTATCCCTGGTCAGGCCCGCCATCGCCTCCACATTAGGTGCTTTGCCCCCAGGGATACATCCTGTGCTCTTTGCATGGTCACTCAGCTTTCACCATTAACACATGAAAGACAGAAATACTAAAACAGCAGTTTGGATGCAAATGGTTTACCAAAGAAACTGAAGCAAAACCATTCTAATCATAATTGTTCTAACATATCTATCGTAAGGTTTATGACTATATAAATTGTGAAATGTCTAATAATTTGCTTTCAATATGCACATACAGCGCTTTGTCTTTTTTTCTTGTTAGATTGTAGCTTGAAACAATGCAGTTTGCTTTTCAAGCATTTAGTGAAAAAACATGTTTTTTTGTATGTGGTAGTTTAGTTCTGCAGTAAAAATGGAGATAAGGTGTATATTAAATACAACTGATTGCATGATATCTACAGCGTCAGAAGCTGAGATGGCAATTAGCCTGCTAAGCTATGCTAGTTATCGTTTAGCCAAACTAATTTAGCTTCATGATTAGAATTCGCTACTTCATCAGTTCGGCTGTGTTTTTTTAAGCTTAGTTAACAAGATGGATATTTTTCAGAGAGAGACAGAGAGAGCTACTGGTGAAAAAAAAAGTGTATTTAGCTTTAGCCTGTGGCTTTCCAGTTAGTTTCAGTGGCAGGGTGCAGTTACTGTGATTTGTTCGGGTGTTTATCATTTCTATAGCTTAATACATTTCATGCGATGTCAAAGGGAGCGTTGGGTCTTTACTCAGTTTGGAGCATCTAGATCCAAGTTCTGTGTGGCAGTTTTGTATGAGAATAAGCAGCAATGACTCAGCTTTTCAACTGAGTAAGGGGAAACAACAGAGAGCAAATATGGTCTTCACGATAAGCTGGATTCTTTGGCACACATGAACAAAGTCTAAGCCTCCTTTTTTCCAGTGTTGGGCTAAAATTAAAGGAATTGGGAACTGATTTGTTTGTATCCCTCTTAAAACATCAGCCCTGACAGGACGACAGCTCACCAAAACGTATGGTACTTTTAGAGTTCTGGCTCATTTATAATTGGACTTTGTAAACAGCGAGCACGTGCTTTTCTTAATATGGTTTTTGGACCAAAGAAGATCAACTCTAGGGGATCTCGCCCCTGTCAAATAAGGTGCGGCTGGAGTCCAAGACTGTCCCATTGTGCAGGACAGGAACTCATAGAGGAAGACTCACAATGCCCCTCGCTGTAAGAATGGGCCCTCACTTCCTTCCTGTGGGGGTTAAAACAGGAAGTAGACATGAGGACGGCCTCTGTGCCGGATTAGTAGTAGTGTTTCTCTATTGTCTGTCTGGGGACTTCTTTTAGCTACCGGGCCACAGCTGAGCCCTCAGCGAGGTAATGATATGAAGCGCTGTGTTTTCATAAAGTGTAAGAGGTTTATTATAGAGAGAGGTTCTCCGATACACTTAAAATATGTAGTGTTATTTTAGAAAAATGAATTTACCAATGATGCCTTCTTAATTTGTTTCAACTTAGAGGCACACATTGTTTCTTGAAACAAGGGATGTCCCATTTAAGGACACATTTTAAAAATTAAACAAGAAATTACGGATTTTTTTTATCATATGCACTATATGAGGCTTCTCTAACATAAGTACACATATCAAAGCCATCTTATTATTACACAGTATGGTCATATAGGCATAGATTTACATAGGCATCATTGTAATATTTCCCTAGGGAGAGCTAAAATATCCCTACAAACATTTCAATTATACTAATGTATAATAATGTATACTTTATTAATCTCGCAAGGGGAAATTACAATTTACACTCTGTTGTTATTACACACAATACACACAGGCCTGAACTACATAGACATGCTCAGTACCTATACATGCACTAATGGAGAGATGTCAGCGGGGGGGGGCTGCCCATGGAACAGTGCCTTGCTCAAGAGCACCTTGGCAATGCCCAGGAGGTGAACTGGCACTTCTCCAGCTACCAGTCCACCCCCATATATCGTTGACTCACAGAGTCCCGTATCTGAGTCCCAGAGAGCTGGAAGGCTGACAGGTCATTCAGAACCAAGACCTTAACAGTAACAGGCCCAGTAACATTAAACAAGGCGGACATTTTGGATGCAGTACTGTTCCAGAACTGACCAATGGGAGAGCACCCCCAGATCATGTGGAGATATGTGCTGTGTGCTTTTAAAGGGCAGAAAGGGCTGTTAATTATTTTACACAGACTGTATACTAAAGGAAGGGACAACACTCCTCGTTCAGGTCACCCGGTTTGCACCAGCAAATTCTCAGTCGCACGCTCTCTTTTCTAATGCCCAAGGCTTCGTGTGTGTGTGTGTGTGTGTGTGTGTGTGTGTGTGTGTGTGTGTGTGATCTTGTGAAAGTAAAGCCCTGTGGCCCGTCCCTCTTGAAGAAACAGCAGACCATCCTCCTGCCACAGTGATTTATAGCCCCAGAACCTGTACAGTTGCTTGTCCCCCCCCGACTCTGTGAGGCATTTGAGTTATGACTAGTGGTTTTTGTGAAGAGAATTTTCCATTTTATTTGATTAAGCGTGGTGCGTGGCCAACTCTGCACAGCGTGGTTTGCCTTACGGCTTTCCATTTATCTTACCTGAAAAGAAATTATGACTTTGTTAATTCTCACATGCACGCCCACTCTGATGCAAACACTTCTATTATTCATTTAAAGGCATTCATATTTTATGGATACTATTTCAGGTTACTATATATAATTCTTTTGGGGGGAGGTTACCCGGTTGCAGTCTCACATGGCGGCAGACAGTGAGCTCATTATTCAGCTTTCAGATATATCTGTAATCCCATTTTCCACTGTTGTGACTTATTTAACTGACTGATAAAAAAAAAAGAAAACTGTGTAACCGAAGAGTGCTATTGCTCTTCTTTACTCAGTTTTGTATTTGTATTATGTATCCGTTGCACCGTGATTGTTTTTGACATGCTCTATTGTATAATTCTATAACCATCTCTGCCATGTTGGCAGGTCTTCCACGAAATTCCCTCGAGATTTTAATCTCAACGGACTTCCCGGTTGATTAAAAAAAAACATTTTAAAGAATGACAGAGGAATTTACTGTAATGTTCAAGAAATGCTAAAATACCTCTTGCAAGGAAATCACCGAAGGAGAAACTTGTACGTAGTAAAATGAGCTTTGAATGGAACCTTTAAAGGTAATTATAAAAGTACAAATCAACATGTTTCCTCTTAAACATGCACAAAAAACGTCTGTCTCCAGAAAAGCTCTAAAGATCTGATCAGATATAACAACAGCACTTACACTGTAAAAAAATTACAGATACAAAAATAAACATTGAAAAACAGTCAAATGACTGCTGTCAATCAAAATCCGTAAAATGAATGTAAAACACCCTGATCAAATAAATGTCAATAACGATAAATTAACAGTTATTCATTCAAGGTTTAGCAGCAAAACACTTTCATTTTACAGATCTGTTTTGGCATAATACTTAAAATAACATCATTCAACAGACTTTTGTGCACAATTTAAAAAAAAACTAAAAACTACTGTAACATTTTTTTGCAATATTCCGTAAAATTGGGATTTTTGATGCCTCATTCGTACGAATTTGGCTCAAAAAAAGCCATCAGGTGCGTCTTTACAAGTTGAAGTGAACTGAGGTCTAACTGAACACCAGGATGGAAGCCCAGGAAAGGCTTCCTTCCCCTCCTGGCTTCAGGTATTTATAGACGCCCTGCCGTTTGTCTTCGGCACCAGGAAGAGCAGATGTGCATCTGGAGAACACATTTGGGTTTGTTGTCGTAGTTGGAGCGGGGGGGGGGGCTGAAAGACAAAAGATCCTCCAAAGAGCGTTAAAATGGTCCCGCTACCCAGAGCAGCCCTCTGGAGGATCGGCTCGTTGAACTTCCAAAGACGTACGTACATGTGGCCTATGTCTGAGTGTGGTTGGTGGCTGTGGTGAAAGACTTATTTCAAATTTATTTGTCAGGATAAACCACTTGAATGTACTACAATCTCGTTTTCGAAAGGGGTCCCAACATATATCCCAATCATGACATAACAGTGTCAGGTAGAAAAGAAAATAATAATTAAAAAAATAGAAGTAACAATAGAAATGCAATTGTCAATACGACAACGTACATACAACAGGGAGGTAAATAAAAAAACTAAAAAAGACAAAACATTACAACCACTACGTGGCCAAAATGGCCAATAAATAATAAATAAACGGTAGTGTGGGTCACTCACTAACTACAACTGGGTATGAATATTATATATAGATATAAACACTAGGTAAAGGGAATGACGGTATCATTGATAACAATGACAGTCCATCTTTATGTGAGAAGATGTGACATTCCTAAACATACCAAATATTGAAATCGATCTCAAATTCAACAGGTGAATGATTCCAATCTGCTAGAGCTTTAAACTAATAAGCTCTTTTGCCGAATGTTTTCTTAGCGCGAGCTTTAATTTGGGTTAAAAGATCCTAAGATGCTGTTGTCAAGTGTCCATGTGCTAATCATAAATCTAATTTCTTGTGCAATAAGTGAAACTAAAGAGACCAAAAGAGTGATGAAGTCAGCGTTATGTCATTCATCAAAGACAAATAAAGGCCCAAAACCAAGTGGATCTAATTAGTCTGATGTTCCTTCTGGAAAAAGACCTCGAGACTAAAAGAAAGTATTTCAGAAAATTCCTGCGGTTACTTTCATCAATGCCAAAGCGTCCTTTCACAACTGTAATGAGGTTAGATGGGCCCAATGGTTCTTAAAGCTACTCAGCAGATACATAACCATGTAAAGGTTACAACCAAAAACAATATTGTGTGATTTTCCAGCGAGTTGTGCCTCCTTAATACGCTGTTTTCATTTTTTCGGAGATAGGGTTATCTAATTAGTCTGTTGCATTTTTGGGGGGATAAAAGCCTCAAGGCTGCCCAAAGAAAGTATTTCGGAAATTTGAAAAATAATTCTAACATTGTCATTAATGTATAGGTGTCAGTTATTATATAAGGTACCCATGTCACTAAATATGATCCCTGATTCTAGGTCTGCTATTGTGCCCAGTGATGGCCCCTTAGTAAGTGTCATTTGGTTTGGTCAAGTTAGGGTTAGGGTTGGGGTTAGGGTTAGGGTCCATGTGTCATGGCTGTGTCATGACAGTGTCATGTGTCTTATGTAAATACCTTCAAGTAAAGTGTTACCAAAACTTTTTCCTTCCCCATGCAATCCCCTGCACCCCCAGACTGCAGCTCTTTCTTAAGTAAACACTGAAACGTCACATGAGAATTGAGTAATTGAGGCTCTTTCTTTTACTATCACTCTAAAGCAGTATCCTGTTTTGGCAGGAAATAGCAGCATTTCTTTGTTCAGTCTCATTTACCCATGCTTGAGTGAATTATGTCCCCCCTTTCCTGCATTTTGTTTCCTTCATTAAGAAGCTCGAAGTGTGACTCTTTTCTGTGGAATTAATGTAGGCACTGCCAAGTGTTGAGTAATTAGAAGATGGAAGAGCAATTAGCCGTCGTCATTTGATGGAGGAAGTCTGGAGAATGGAGCTCTGCCCGGGCCGCTCCAGGCCCGTGGATCACTGGAAGAGCTGAGGCTGTCCCTTTTTAAACTGAGGAAACATCAACAGCACTTTATTCAAACTGAATTATTGGCTGATTGTTTTTCTTCTTCTTTTCAGACCGATCGTGTTGAACATTCTCTGTACAGTTAATGTACAATTAGATACAGATATAGATAGCTTTACTTATCCCCGAAGGGTAATTCAGTTTCTACTATCCACCAAAACATGGCCTATAAAGACCCTTTTATACTGCCGATCATCAGTGACAGAAGGAGCTCAATAAAGGACAAAGAAGAACATGTTAGATCCAAAAGTATGCAATACGAAAAGTATTTTAAATAAGAACTGAATAAAGACGATAAAGTACGATAAATAGAGGCAACATGGAATAATTTTAAAAATCGATTAAGTGCAGAGTACATTGCACATTGTACATACAGTCCATACAAATTACAATCCATCAGTTTTAAACACAGAGCTACCACAGTTGTCTTGATTATTTGTGCTGGGAAACCCCAAATATATTCAGTTTACTGTTGCATAAAACATGAGATGTTCAATTTTTTAATCAGTGGAAATCCAAAACTTGGAGAGTATCACTGATTTATTGTTTTTACAGTTCCTCTTTTCAAATAACTGCAATCATAACATTGAAGAAAAACTGTGGACACAATGGGAAGGTAACCTAGTGGACACGTCTCTTTCTTTTTCTTTTTTTTTTAACAGTTTATGTGAGCATGTTCCCTCAATCGTTGTTGCACATCCTTCCTTATTGTTAAACAGTTATATTGTAAATATATTTATTTTGGTTATCTTGTCTTTAAAGCTTTAATGTGTGACGTTTTGATATTAATGAACGTCCTTTACATTCAAGCCATTGACAAATGAGTTGCTACGAAGCTAATTAAGACTATCTGCTCGGGCGCCTGGGTAGTGTAGCTGATAGAGCGCACGGCCATATATAAAGGGTTTACTCCTCAACGCATTGGCCGCACGATCGATTCCAACCAACGGCCCATTTCCTGCCTGTCTTTCCCTCTCTCGCTCCCTTTTTCATGTCTTCAGATCCCAGCGCAGAAACTTGAGTGAAGATAATGACCTCTTCTGAAGAGTCATGTTCTTGCGTGGAGGATGGGGGGGGTGCAGTGCACAGTCCCGGAAGGCTTGTATCATGTGGACGCGTTGACAGTTTTGTTGTTATTACTTAGAATTCCTCAGTGGGGAGACAGAAACTACGCACTATACCTTTAAGAGAAATGTCCATTTAAAGGTACAGCGTATAAAGGCCTACTGTAAATCTACAGAATTTTCAGTTTTTGGATAAATAGAAATGTTTAACGAGAAAAGCACTGGTCATTTTCTGCCAGGACATGTTTCTTACAGTGTAAGGTGTCATAAGATGATTCAAAGAAAGAAAGAAATATACAATTTAACAAAAAAAAAATAGAGATAAGATAGCAACACTCTTTGGTTGGACACGTCATGTCCACACGGAGGACCTGTGATGCATTGCTTCATTTTAATAAAGGGTCACAAGCTGAGATGACTGGAAGCCACTTTTCTAAACTCAACTTTTGATGCTAATGACCAACAGAAATGATCCGGTCCCATTTTTGTTACAACAAAACCTCCTAGACACCCTGACTTTGTTACACACAGTGTGTGTTGCGTTCACGTGACGCATCTCGTGGGAATGTAGGTCGGATGGCAGCTGGGAACGCCGGCGAGCGATCCCACAAAACAACGTTTCCCAGGGGTCTTGCTGTCAGTCACAGAGCCCACACAAACCCACGGGAAGCTATTTTCTTCTTCTTCTTCTCCTGAAAAAGAAGCAGTGGGAGAAGTTAAATAATGGCCTCAAGTCCCTTCCCATGTACAGTATCACATGGTAACGTCTCTATGGTTGTATAATTACACAGCATATATCACAGGCAGCCCACATACTGAAGCGCTGTGTATTTTTACATGCAACTGATAATTTCCAAACTCAACAAACAAGCAATTTTGTTTAGTTAAAGTGGAATGAAATGGTGCGTCACCTCATTAAATACACTGTTAGGGAAATAAATGGATTCCACTTCGTGCCTTAATGCAGTTTGGAGGAACTTAATGTGATAATGGAGCTCAATTCTGTCCTGCTGAAGTATTCTCAATTTAAGATGTAAGATTTGTGGACGGGTATGAATGGGAATCACTGATTTAAAAAAGGCAGCTGGAAGGCTTTCTGTTATCACTAGCGCTCTCTTTGATGATAACTATCATTTTAGTAATCTTTTACCAGTCCTGTTTCTGGACGCTTCTTTGCTGCAGTGAGATAAAAGTGCCTCGACCATCTGAACAAGACTTTCTTTATCTGTTATTTAGCCCTTGGATCATAATTTCGGAAGGAAATTGGGGAAACTATGGCCACGAGATGCGGTAATGACGCTGTCATTTCCCTTGGAGTAACCAATTTTAAACTATTTCTTTGAACTGCTGATGAAAAAAGTTTTTTTTTTGGAAACGTAAAACAAGTTACACCGTGTTACCCCTTTGTCCAATTGGATTTAAAGCCCAAACTAGATTAAAACACTGAAATGGACGTTTTATACGATAGAATCCTCTCTATTTTTAGGAAGTCTGGGAAATCATTTTAACTCAGTCACACATTAGACAACGTGTTTAGTCAGTCGAGGCATACAGTAAATTCCTTTCAGCCACCAGAAAGATGTTGGCCATTTAACATGTGACAGATAATCACCTTGTTTAGGCGGAAAACCGTCGGGATATGTAGAGTTTTTCAGAGTTAAAAATGTATTTGTGAGAGAAAAAAAAACGACAAATGGCAGGTGGAATTTGAATAAAGTCTCCAGCAGCATTTCATAAGAAGATATAGTCAAAGAAGTACTTAACATAATAATGTTAAAAGCTGTAGCCTACTTTAAGTAGCTTGCTATGAACTGTATGTTTGGCATTATGACATAATACCTTCAGGTCAAGCTAACGACTGTGAACAACTGAGTTTCCATATGTGGACATGGAAACCTTAACCTTTTTTTCTGGTTCATTTGTGTGTGTTTTGTGACTGTGAATTAATAATCTAATAATCTTTAGTGATTGCGGTTTTGTGCTAACATTAACTAGTTTCTGAGTATCCGAGAGGAGCTCGGAGTAGAGCCGCTGCTCCTTCACGTCGAAAGGAGCCGGTTGAGGTGGTTCAGGTATCTGGTAAGGATGCCTCCTGGGCGCCTCCTTAGGGAGGTGGTCCAGGCACGTCCAGATGGGAGGAGGCCTCGGGGAAGACCCAGGACTAGGTGGAGGGATTATATCTCCAACCTGGCCTGGGAACGCCTCGGGATCCCCCAGTCAGAGCTGGTTGATGTGGCTCGGGAAAGGGAAGTTTGGGGTCCCCTACTGGAGCTGCTGCCCCGTGACCCGATACCGGATAAGCAGATGAAGATGGATGGACGGATTAACTAGTTTCTTAGTGTAGCTGACTAAGAGTTTGTTGAGGTTTAACCCTGACATAATGACCCTACCCTCCTACATGTTGGGATATATGCTTGCTATTTGTTATCCTACAAAGTCACAAGTACTGACTGTTTGTCAGGACAGAGATCTAGGACGCAGTAAGATTAGCTTAGCCTAAAGACTGGACTGGAAGCAGGAATAAACTGTTCTGTGAAAAGCAAAACATTTGGGTTTCCTTCTTTTTGAAAATAAATTTTTACGTTTCTTTCGACATTGATATCTGCAGACTGGATTAATAAAGTTTTACAACAAACAGAAGAAGAAATGTTCATCTTCTTTCATTTGTTTGCTCTTTTAACTGCAAAGATAACCCCCACCAGTCTCTTACAATGTTAGTTTATATCAAGAACTTTGGACCCTTGGAACATTGGACCCTGGGAACATGGACCCTTGGAACATTGGACCCTGGGAACATGGACCCTTAGAACATTGGACCTTGGAACATTGGACCTTGAAACATTGGACCCTTGGAACAATAGACCTTGGAACATTGGACCTTGGAACATTGGACCTTGGAACATTGGACCTTGGAACATTGGACCCTTTGAACCTTGGAACATTGGACCCTTTGAACATTGGACCCTTGGAACATTGGACCTTGGGAAGATTGGACTCTGGGAAAATAGGACTCTTGGAACCTTGGACCTTTGGAACATAGGATTCTTGGAACATTAGACCCTGGGAACATAGGGATGACCCCATACCAAGTCGTCAAAATAGCCACTATTAAATTCAAGAATTAAGGGGAGGGGGGGTGTCCACAGTTACCTCTACACAACATGTGATTTTTGACTGAGCTAGGCTAGCAGTTCACCCCTGCTTGCAGTCTTTCTGCTAAGCTAGGCTAACCTAGACCTCTCTGCACTACTCTACTTTAAAATTCAGTAAAACTGGCTTATTTCGTTTTTTGAGCTGACTCTTATAATGTTCTGGAGTATCGGGTGAAACAGAGTACCATGCTGGGGACCCAAACCCACAATATTTCCATGGTTTTATAAAAGTCCAGCTGTTATATATTTAGTCCTTATTTACTCTTACAAAATATGATGTTGGTCCGACACAACCTCTTACACACACAAACACACACAAACACACACACACACATATACACACCACAGGTCACACAGTAGTCATTAGTGATGCTGGTGGACCATAAAATTGATCCTGAGTTGGCTCCCACTCACTCACTCATTCTCGCTTTCTCTCTCTCACACACACACACACACAC
>NC_045744.1:1782286-1783637 GCF_008692095.1 Etheostoma spectabile
ACACACACACACACACACACACACACAGACTCTTCTGGACATCCTTGTGCATCTCTGACTCAACAGGCCTGAATTAAACACATGACCTAAATCAAATGTTACGCTCCATCCATTTCTGGGAACAGGGAGTTTTGTTGATAATAAAATGTCAATTACAAGCCAAAGGGAATTACCTATGTAATGTTTTCTCTCTTTTTACTGTAAATTTTACATTGAGAGGACCGCTGTTTATCACCAGGTAGATATCATGGAAGAGAACATGATTGACGAGAGTACTCATGACGTACAGCTCTTGTCAGCAGTTTAGTTGTGGAGTGTATGACTGCATAATGTTCCTGTAAAGCTCTTTGGTTTGTGTCTTAACAAGCGGTGCTGCCTTTCTCTCCAGCGTCCTGCTCTGATTTTTCTCTGTCTGCTTATGGACGGATCACGGTATAATTAATGAGATCTGAGCCTCTTGTTTCCCATGTGCTTAAAGTGAAACATGGTGCAAGCAAGTGTTGAATAAAAAAAAAAAAAAAGGCTTTGGCTCTTTATGCAGGAGCTGGGAGTAAGCAACTCATTAAACTTTCATATTGTATTTTGTTTGTAGAAAAACTTGAGGACATTTTTCTTCTTCCTTTTGATGCAGTTACACACTTTAAAGTCTGCCTCGGACAATCACAATCAGGAGCAGCCTGGGATTTAATCAGGCTTCAAAAATTCTTTTACTTTTTTTTACTTTTGCATATGCAGGCTTTCATTTCCTCTCTTAAAAGCTTTTTGACAGTACTGAGAAGGGAAAGCATTTCTCATTTTCTGTCTCCAAATGGATTTTTGGATCAGTTGGATCTACTTTTTTTACCTCGAGGCCTTTGGTTCCCAACTTTCTTATACATACTGTACATTCCAGAAAAATGAGTTAATTTATATACATTTTAAACTTGATTTTCTTCAACATTTTTATTACTTATTTAAAAGTGGATGTCAGTGTTTGCTACCACTTGTGAGTGGCAAAAGTTGGTTGTTTTTACACAACTTTACATCTATAATTTGACTATTTAGCTTTGTATTTCAACCATTTATAACCATTTACAATTACATTTCAAAAAGTCAAAGTCAAAGTCTGCTTTATTGTCAATTTCTTCACATGTCCAAAACATACAAAGAGATCAAAATTACGTTTCCCTCTATCCCACGGTGACAACAAGACATTTTTAACCAATTAGGTCCACAGACAAACATAACATTCAAGTAAACAATATAAAAAGTAAAAATAAGAAGAAATATACAATGAGGAAAATAAGAGCAACAAAATTTTAGTTAAAAAATGTGCAATTATGCATACAGTTGACAGTCAATGTAATGTGCA
>NC_045744.1:1783647-1784282 GCF_008692095.1 Etheostoma spectabile
GTCAGGCGGTAGCATAGTGGTGACAGTTATGTAGAGCAGCAGAAATGTGTTCCATTTCTACTACTTTTAGTTAAGCCTTTAGTTAAGCACTCTTATTTGTAACATATTGTGTTCAGGAGGTACAGCTGACTAACTATAGAAATATATTTCATTAATCAAATCATGATCTTATTTTTGTCACATGAGTACCAGAAGGTCCGAACCTCGCCTTTTGTTTGGTCTGATCTCTTCCGTTGACCTCGTAATTCCCGTGTTTCCAGGTGGACTTGGGATTTCTGCGATTCGTCACAGCTATCGGGACGCAGGGAGCGATCTCCAAGGAGACCAAGAAGCACTACTACGTCCGCGCCTACAAAGTGGACCTGAGCTCCAACGGAGAGGACTGGGTCACCATGAAGGAGGGCTCCAAGCAGAAGGTAAGGAAGTGGTGGGAGATGTACTCAGATCCTTTACTTAAGTCAAAGTACTAATACCACTCTGTAAAAAAAAAAAAAACTCTTGTTACAAGCATTGTCTTGCATTGAAAATGTTACTTAAGTTAAAGTATAAAAGCATCATCAGGAAATTGTACTTAACCCTTGTGTTGTCCATGGGTCAAACTGACCCGTTTCAAAGTGTTTTATATCAGAAATATG
>NC_045744.1:1784292-1794266 GCF_008692095.1 Etheostoma spectabile
AACCAAATTGCCCCAAAATAACATGGATGATTCCGTACAACATTCTTCAGGTCTAATGAACTTTGACATCTACCCATCTGTGACCACTCAACATCCTCTGATCTCAACTATCAGTCAGAATAATTCATAATATCTGCCTTTTTAACTAAAAACGTATGTATGATTGGATATAAAGGACGTTGTTTGTTGTTGACCATGAATTCCAAGAAAAAGTATGGAATCTATCATTAAACCAGCTCCTGTTTTTAAAAAAGCGCCAAAAGCTGGAAAAAGTGACAATTAAATCCAAAATAGCAACAAAAACATGGGAAATCACAAAAAAAATATTTATTTTTAATTTGGACCTGGAAGGGAAAGTTCATGATTTACGGGAAGACAACACGAGGGTTAAAGGGGCGCACACTCTACTGGATGGACCAGAGGTCACCACATAAAAATGTAACATATTAAAAGTAAAAGTACTCAATGCAGAACAATCCTCACAATGTTTAATGGTGTAATCACTGTAAATGTACTTAGTTACATTCCACCACTGATGAGTCCTTTGTGCTGCAGTTTGTTTCTGATATTGATGAGTAACGAGTGACTCTGTGAGGAAGGCTGAATCAGTGTTTCCCAGGGCTGACAGCATTTGGCAGCATCCCTAATCTGAGCCTTGACTGAAATGCGTTTCTGTGGAGGAACACTGGTCTGGAAGCCGTCTCTGTGACACTGACGCGCAGATAAATTGATAGCTTCCAGAGTTTCTCATTACGGGACATGCTGGTAGACGTGGTACAAGTACACACAAACCAGCGTCATGTCAAAGTCTTAACTACTGTTAAATCCAGCCATTACAAATCCTGCACTCAACCCATTAAGCCTCTTTTTTCCTCGCCTACGCAACAGGGGCGGAACTCACCAGACTCCTTTCAATACGATATCATCACGATACTTATGTCACGATACGATATTGTTGTGATTTTAAACATATTGCAATATATTCTGTGATATATTGCAATTTTTTACCTTCTTTCCAACTTTCCAACAGTAATATTCATGGTGCCAGTATTAGTTGAAGTAGTAGTAGTAATATTTGGAGTGCCAGTGTTAGTAAAAGTAGTAGTAGTAATATTCATGGTGGCAGTGTTAGTTAAAGTAGTAGTATTAATATTCATGGTGGCAGTGTTAGTTGAAGTGGTGGTAGTAATATTGAGAGTGGCAGTGTTAGTTGAAGTAGTAGTAGTAATATTCATGGTTGGCAGTGTTAGTTGAAGTAGTAGTAGTAATCTCAATGGTGACAGTGTTAGTTGAAGAAGTAGTAATAATATTTGTAGTGGCAGTGTTAGTTGAAGTAGTAGTAGTAATATTCATAGTGGTAGTTTTAGTTAAAGTAGTAGTAGTAATATTTATAGTGGTAGTGTTAGTTAAAGTAGTAGTAGTAATATTCATAGTGGTAGTTTTAGTTAAAGTAGTAGTAGTAATATTTATAGTGGTAGTGTTAGTTAAAGTAGTAGTAGTAATATCATAGTGGTATTTTTAGTTAAAGTAGTAGTAGTAATATCATAGTGGTAGTTTTAGTTAACAGATAGTAGTAATGTGCATAGTGGTAGTGTTAGTTAAAGTAGTAGTAGTATATTCATTAGTGGTAGTTTTAGTTAATAGTGTAAGGTCATCGTGGTATTTTAGTTAAAGTAGTGTAGTAGTAAGATTTATAGTGGTAGTGTTAGTTAAAGTAGTAGTAGTAATATCATAGTGGTAGTTTTAGTTAAAGTAGTAGTAATATTCATAGTGGTAGTTGTAGTTAAGTAGTAGTAGTATATTTTGTGGTAGGTTAGTTAAAGTAGTAGTAATATTTATAGGGTAGTTTAGTTAAATAGTGTGTAATGTTCATAAGTGGTAGTTTTAGTTAAAGTAGTAGTAGTATATTTATAGGGTAGTGTTAGTAAAGTAGTAGTAGTAATATTCATAGGGTAGTTTTAGTTAAAGTGTAGTAATGTTCATAGTGGTAGTTTTAGTTAAAGTAGTAGTAGTATATTTATAGTGGTAGTGTTAGTTAAATAGTAGTAGTAATATTCATAGTGGTAGTTTTAGTTAAAGTAGTAGTAGTAATGTTCATAGTGGTAGTTTTAGTTAAAGTAGTAGTGAAGTAGTATATTAGTGGTAGTTTTAGTTAAAGTAGTAGTAATGTTCATGTGGTAGTGTTAGTTAAAGTTAGTAGTAATATCATAGTGGGTTTTTGTTTAAAGTTGTATAGTAGTAGTAATATTTATAGTGGTAGTGTTAGTAAGTAGTAGTAGTATATTCATAGTGGTAGTTTTAGTTAAAATAGTAGTAGTAATGTTCAGTATGTTATTGGTAGTTTTAGTAAAGTAGTAGTAGTAATATTTATAGTGGTAGTGTTAGTTAAAGTAGTAGTAGTAATATTCATAGTGGTAGTTTGTTAAAGTAGGAGTAGTAATATTTAGTGGTAGTGTTTAGTAAGTTAGTAGTGTAATATCATAGTGGTAGTTTTAGTTAAAGTAGTAGTAGTAATATTTATAGTGGTAGTGTTAGTTAAAGTAGTAGTAGTAATATCATGGTAGTTTTAGTTAAAGTAGTAGTAGTAATATTCATAGTGGTAGTTTTAGTTAAAGTGTGTAGTAATGTCATTAGGTAGTGTTAGTAAGTAGTAGTAGTAATATTCTATAGTGGTAGTGTTAGTTAAGTAGAGTAGTAATGTTCATAGTGGTAGTTTGTAAAGTAGTAGTAGTATATTATAGTGGTAGTGTTAGTTAAAGTAGTAGTAGTAATATCATAGTGGTAGTTTTAGTTAAAGTAGTAGTATGTTCATAGTGGTAGTGTTAGGTAAAGTAGTTTAGTAGTAATATTCATAGTGGTGTTTTTGTTAAAGTAGTAGTAGTAATTTATAGTGGTAGTGAGTTAAGTAGTAGTAGTAATATTCATAGTGGTTAGTTTTGTTAAGTAGTAGTAGTAATGTCATAGTTGTAGTTTTAGTTAAAGTGTAGTAGTAATATTATAGTGGTAGTGTTAGTTAAAGTAGTAGTAGTAATATCATAGTGGTAGTTTTAGTTTAAGTAGTAGTAGTAATATTTATAGTGTAGTGTAGTTAAAGTAGTAGTATAATATTCATAGTGGTAGTTTTAGTTAAAGTAGTAGTAGTAATATTTATAGTGGTAGTGTTAGTTAAAGTTAAGTAGTGAGTAAATTCATGTGGTAGTTTAGTTAAAGTAGTAGTAGTAATTTCATAGTGGTAGTTTAGTTAAGTAGTAGTAGTAATTTCATGTGGTAGTTTTAGTTAAAGTAGTAGTAGTATATTTATAGTGGTAGTGTTAGTTAAAGCAGTAGTAGTAATATTCATAGTGGTAGTTTTAGTTAAAGTAGTAGTAGTAATGTTCATAGTGGTAGTTTTAGTTAAAGTAGTAGTAGTAATATTTATAGTGGTATGTTAGTTTAAAGTAGTAGTAGTAATATTCATAGTGGTAGTTTTAGTTAAAGTAGTAGGTAATATTCATAGTGGTAGTTTTAGTTAAAGTAGTAGTATGTCATAGTGGTAGTTTAGTTAAAGTAGTAGTAGGAATATTATAGTGGTAGGTGTAGTAAAAGTAGTAGTAGTATTCATAGTGGTAGTTTTAGTTAAAGTAGTGGTAATGTTCATAGTGGTAGTTTTAGTTAAAGTAGTAGTAGTAATATTTATAGTGGTAGGGTAGTTAAAGTGTAGTAGTATATTCATAGTGGTAGTTTTAGTTAATAGTAGTAGTAATGTCATAGTGGTAGTTTTAGTTAAAGTAGTAGTAGTAATAATTATAGTGGCAGTGGTAGTTTTAAGTAAGTAGGTAGTAATATTCATGGTGGACAGTGTTAGTGAAGTAGGAGTAGTAATAGTCATGGTGGCAGTGTTAGTTGATAGTAGTAGTAGTAATATTCATGGTGGCAGTGTTAGTTGAGTAGTAGTAGTAATCTTCAAATGGTGCACTAGTGTTAGTTGAAGAATATAGTAATAAATTTGTGTGGCAGTGTTAGTTGAGTAGTTAGTAGTAATATTCATTGTGCGTGTTAGTTGAAGTAGTAGTAGTAATATTATGGTTGCAGTGTTAGTTAAAGTAGTAGTAGTAATATTATGGTGGCAGTGTTAGTGAAGTTGTAGTAGTAATACAATGGGGCAGTGTTAGTTAGAAGAAGTAGTAATATATTGTAGTGGCAGTGTTAGTGAAGTAGTAGTAGTAAATTCAAAGTGGTAGTGTGTAGTAACAGTAGTAGTAGTATATTCATAGTGGTGTTAGTTAAAGTAGTAGTAGAATATTTATAGTGGTTAGTGTTAGTTTAAAGTAGTAGTAGTAATTTATAGTGGCAGTGTTAGTTGAAGTGTAGTAGTAGTATATTAATGGTGACAGTGTTAGTGAGTAGTAGTAGTAGTAATAGATTAATCAGTGGTAGTGTTAAGTTAAAAGTAGTTAGTAGTAAGTATTCATAGTGGTAGTTTTAGTTTTAAAGTAGTAGTAGTAATATTTATAGTGGCAGTGTTAGTTGAAGTAGTAGTAGTAATATTTAGAGTGGCAGTTTTAATAAAAAAAACATCACAGCAGTCAGGAGAAGAAGTAACGCAGTAGCCGGAGTACTAATCTGTAGTACTGTGTTCAGATCTTCCAGGGGAACCACAACCCGACAGACGAGGCTCGCTCCTTCTTCCCCAAACAGACTCTGGCCCGCTACGTCCGCGTGCGCCCCATGTCCTGGGAGCAAGGCATCTGCATGCGCTTTGAGATCTACGGCTGCAGGACGTCAGGTACCCCGACACACACACTCACACACACACACACACACACTCACACACACTCACACAGTCTGCATGATCACTCTTAATGCACTGATTTATGTTTCCAATAACTGGCACTGGAGTCATAATTCAGTCACATATTTTGTGCGTTTTCTTTCTTAATTAACTTTACCTGTCCCCACATGGATCAATAAAGTTAAATGTTAAATATTTTCCAATCAAACACACATATGTGTGTCGAGGTCACGTGATCACAGCCACAACTTTTACTTTCTAATATGTATCTAAGCATGTAATGTCATGATTATCATATCTACACACAAAACACACACACGATACATGCACTCACTATTTGGAAAATTCACTTTTTGGCCTAGGTAAACATAAAACAATAACCAAGACTAAAGCTCACAATTTTCCATCCAAAAATGAATAATATTTAATGTATCCAAATTCAAACAATACATGTTTTAAAAAGTACATGATTTTAATTTTCTTAACAATCAGTGAACTTTTTTTGTTAAACTATGTCTTTATTTTCACAACTGCAATAGCAACTTTGTCAAAACGTTTTCTACAATTTTACTAGTGCTGTCAGTTGAACGCGTTATTAAGGGTATTAACGAAAACCCATTTTAACGACGTACATTTTTCAAAACTTTGTTGTGTATTTTACATGCTGTTGGAACAACTAGTGACGTTAGGAAAAAAAAACTGGAAACTTTGACACCTACAGTGAGCCTGAGGTTATAGCGAGGGGGGGGGGGGGGTCTCAACACGACGTAGGCTATGTACTGGGGGGGGGGTTGGGGGGCTCGGGGGTCGCGCTGGAGTTTGTTTTGAATGAAACACTACCGTAGGCTATGTACTGGGGGGGTCTTGATGGTGGGGGGGGGGGGGCTGCGGGGGGGGGGTTTCTTGCGGCGGGGGGGAGGGGGGTCTGGGTTCGGGGGGGGGTCGTCTTTTTGCTTGAACATACAGTACAAGGAGGCTAGATGGGAGGGGGGGGGGGGGTCTGGGGGGGGGGTCTTTCTGGTCTTGTGGGAGGCGGGGTGGGGGGGGGGGGGGGGGTCGGGGATGGGGGGGGTCTTGAACCAAGACTAGTCAGGCTTATTATGCTGGGGGGGGCCACACGGCACAACGGCCACAGGCAACAACATTTGGGGGGGCGGGGCAACGCAAGCCGTGGGGGGGCACGGCCAACGCAAGCCGGACAAACAAGGGGGGGGGCGGGGGGGGGGGGGGAGGCCCAACTTGAACCACTAAAGTAGCGCTAGATTGGCTGTGGAGTGGGGGGGGGGAACTTGTGAATCACACAAGTAGGCTATATGTGGGGGGGTTCTTGTGAACACTACAGTAGGTTTTATTAGGTTTTAGGTATATGTGGGGCGGGGGGGGTGGGGGGGGGGTTTCTTGAACCTAAAGTAGGGGCTATAGCTGGGCGGGGGGGTTTTGCCCCCGGTATTGTGAACACTACAAGTAGGTTATATTATGGGTGGGGGGGGGGGGGGGGGGGGTTTTTTCTTGAGGGTCTTGTGGCCGGTAGTTGAAAGCTGGGTGGGGGGGGGGGGGGGGGGGGGGGTATTGGAAAAAGAAAGTATAGGTAAGGCTGGGGGTCGGGGGGGGGGGGGGGCATTTTGTTGCCTTGATATTTCGTTTTTTGGTGAATGCTTGAAAACTACTACAGGAGGCTATATGCTGGGGGGGGGGGCGACTTAGCGGACTTCCGATTGTCGCCGGGCGATTTTTTCTGGCTAGACCTCCTTGTGTCCGCGTGAACACTACAGTAGGCTATATGCTGGGGGGGGCGGGGCGACTGAACATACAGTAGGCTAGATGCTGTGTGGGTGGGCGGGGGGACGAGGCCGGCACTCTTTCGCTGAAATACGTATTCCCCGCGGCCCCGGCCCCGGCCCCACGGCCCCCCGGGGCCCGCCCGCGGCGGGGCCCGCACCCCTGCCTGCCCGACCGCGCGACTCCGACTTCCTTCCCCTTGAGCCCCCCCTCTTGACAAATACACCACGTAACTCTGGGGGCATACCTGCCCCAATGGGCCCCGGCCCCCCCCCCCGCTCCCCCCCCCGCCCGGGGGCGACTCGGAAAACCTCCCGTAGGCCTATAGGTTCGTATTTCCTGATGGCGAGGCGTCTTGGTTCCGGATCTACCTCCCTCTCGAACCACTACAGCCTCAGGTTATAGCGGGGGGGGGGGTTCCGTCTTAGAACAACTAAAGTATGGATACCTGTGCGCGGGCTTTCGCCCCCGGGGTCTACAGCACTTTTCGTTTGACCAAACCCTAACACTAGTGGGCCTATCTGTGGGTCGCGCCCCTCCTACTTAACCCCAGTGGGCGGGAGTATCATATTGTTCTTTATGCCCCCCGGCAGGGACCGCACGCACCGCGAGAGCGCACGATTCTGCATGCACTCCCGTGATCTTCTACATGTCACGTAGGATATAGCGACTGGCGGGTCACCATGAACTTCCTCCCTACCTTCCGCCTCGCGACTGAACCTACACTAGACATAGCTAGGCTATGATGTCTCTATCGACTCCGGCCAGCCTCCCCCCCCCGCCACATCTCTACGTAAGCACCGGGTGGTGCCGTCAGTCCCGTATATTTTGACGACCACATTTAAAACCTACCCCACGTCGTTAGGCTCCGCTGCGTTTATGATTTCTTTTTTACTCTTTAGTGTGCTTTTGGTCTATGGGTTGTAGGCACGATGCCGCAAGAGCGGGCGCTCATCTTACCGGGGGAGATAGGGGGGGGGTCTCTTGCCCAACACTACAGATTAGGCTATATGGTCTATATGCTATGTCTAAAAATGCAGTAGGTTATATCTGGGGGGGGGGTCTGAACACTACAGAGGCTATATGCTGGGGGGGGGACCTTGAACATAACTGACGTGGCTACATGTATATGCTAGTGTCATCTTCAAACTGCAGTAGGCTATATGCGATATGTAGTGTCTTCAACACTGCAGTAGGTGTATATGCTGGGGGGGGGGTCTTGAACACTACAGTAGGCTTATATGCTGGGGGGGGGGGCACTTGAACACTACAGTAGGCTAACATCTATCTGCTAGTGTTCAACACTGCAGTAGGTTATATGCCTATGCTAGTTGTCTTCAACCATGCAGTAGGTTATATGCTGGGGGGGTGGTATTGACCCCTAACGAAGGCTATATGGCTGTGGGGGGGGGCCCTTCACCTTGAACACTACAGTAGGCTACATGCTATATGCTAGTGTCTTCAACACTGCAGTAGGCTATATGCTGGAGCCGATCCACTTTTCCATGTTGATAAGAACATTAAAATGAGAAAAAATAATAATGGGACAAAAAGAAATCAAGGGACCTTTACAATAGATAAAAATGCCATTAATGCAATTGATCGCAATTAAGTATTTTAGTCATTTTACAGCTCTAGATTTTACAAAGACAAATGTTCTTTTACAGACTCTACGTGCACTCTCCTAACTCTGCATACAGTTTTGTGACTTTTGGACATCGTGAATCAAACTAACATCTTTTTGGCTGGCGAATGACAACCCCCTGCTGCTCTCTGTTGATTTAAAATAATCACCGCTTCCATGGCGAGCGCGAACCCCTGCAGAAGGACACCGTCATTCATTACGGAGGAGCGGAGGAAAATCATGCTGCACTATTACTCCTCCTCTAATATAATACGAGCCAACTCTCAGCAGGAGCGCTCCATAACAGAGATATTCAGCTCTAACTCATCGGAAAGCAGGGTGCAGAGTGCTAGACAGGTGATTCAGGAGAGATAAGTGTGTGTGGTGTGCAAGTACTGAACTCTCATTCACTGCCAAACTTGGAACTCTTAACTTCATTTTATCCCATTTCTGTGTGTAATCCTAAACTAAATGTGTCCAAATCCTGTAATTTAAATAAAAAAGTAATAAAATGCAGGAAAGACAAGCTCCCTTTTAAACCATTAATTTCTACCCCTGGGGGGACGATTTGTATTCATAAGCACAGAAACACACACAGGCAGTACTGTAGGGGGCCTCCATAAAGAACACTGAGTAGCTGTACATTCTCATTGTGGAGGAATGAGCGTCCTCGGGAGCTGTTGTTGAGCCCCAGATAGAAGTCTGGAAGCATTTGTCAAACACTAATACCACACTGAGACCACAACCACTTGGATCCGGATATTAGATATTAGATCTAGCTTGTTGTGGATAAGGATTCAACTTGGCTCCCAGTGACTAGACCATTGTGTTCACATCATTTAGAGTTTATTAACTTTTCTCATTCCAACAAAACAAAAAATATAACTAATGTCTCTCAATTATTCAGTAACTATGCCAGCGTATTGTCACTGTACAATTAGAGGAAATTGTCAGTGTGGGGGTGAATCTCAGATGATGGATGCAAAATGTACATATTGAAGTATATTCAGTTAGCCTGACAAGCCAGACCCCATCAAGATGTTGGCTCTTGGAGCTCATCATTAGCAGGACTCAATAATAATAATGATAATAATAATAATAATAATAATGTATACTTTATTAATCCCGCAAGGGGAAATTACAGTTTGCGGTGAATATATAACAAAAATATGGTGTTTTTTGAAAATGAAACCATGTAAACCTCTTCTGGTACAACCTCAAAATACAATTATGAACCTGAAAATGAGCAGAATATGGGCGCTTTAAATTTTGGATATTGTAAAATTGAAATATGACACAAGCGTTGTCGTTCCCTGGTTTTAATGGCTGCATTACAGTAAAGTGATGTCATTTTCTAAACTTACCTTACTAGCTGTTTTATTGTTTGCATCCACATTATTGGTGATTATTTATCAAAACTCTCATTGGGTAGATATTTTGTGAAAGCACCAATACATTATCGACATCGATGTATTTGGTCAAAAATATCATGATCTTACTTTTTTGTCCCATATCGCCCAGCTCTACCTCATACATATTTATATGCGCAAACCCCTACATTATTCCATATTCAAGCATCCTCGCAGATATGATAAATGAGTCTCTGGTGTTTTAACTCTTGAGTTTAAAAACTGCAGCCGCGCCCAGAGGACATCGTGCGAAACTGCTGACTAAAGCATGATAAGGTTGGCAGTAGCCGTTCTTATCATACTGTACGCCTTTTAAAAGTTTCTAACCCACCACTGCCCTCTCTCTCTCTCTCTCTCTCTCTCTCTCTCTCTCTCTCTCTCTCTCTCTCTC
>NC_045744.1:1794291-1808314 GCF_008692095.1 Etheostoma spectabile
ACAGATACCCTGTTCAGGGATGCTGGGGATGGTGTCAGGCCAGATCTCAGACGCTCAGATCAGCGCTTCATCGTACGCCGACCGGAGCTGGGTGGCTGAAAATGCCCGCCTGTTGACGGGGAGATCGGGCTGGACCGGGCAGCAAACCAAGCAGCCCTTCAGAAACGAGTGGCTTCAGGTGGGGTTCATACAAGTCTTGCATTGCAGACCTTTCTCCACAGCACTATGGAGGAAGGTCTGGCTAGTCCACACAGCGTTCTGGGATGGGAGAAAAACGTGCTCTGGTTTATTGGCATTTCTTTAAACCAATCACAATCCTCTCGTCTTAGTTTTTCTTAGTCGTGCGAGAGAAAACTCAGATTGACAGGTATCTAGCATAGCTGTCTGGATTACCTGCAGAGATCTGAGGACCAGGTGACCATAGTCTCAGATTGGACAGATAGTCTAGCTAGCTGTCTGGATTTACCCTGCTTAGATCTGAGGACCAGGTAACTATAGTCCTCAGATTGGACAGATAGTCTAGCTAGCGTCTGGATTTACCCTGCAGGATGAGGACCAGGTAACCATAGTCCTCAGATTGGACAGATAGTCTAGCTAGCTGTATGGATTTACCCTGCAGAGATCTGAGGACCAGGTAACCATAGTCCTCGATTGGAAGATAGTTAGCTAGCTGTCTGGATTTACCTGCAGAGATCTGAGGACCAGGTAACCATAGTCATCAGATTGGACAGATAGTCTAGTTAGCTGTCTGGATTACCCTGCAGAGACCTGAGGAACAAGTAACCATATCCTCAGAAATCCACCAGAGGTTAGAACGCCAACACAGAGACAGAGAAAAAGGGTGACAGACATCCGGCCGAAAAGAAAGGAACATCCAGCAGAATTTTTGCTTGTCATTTAGTCAAACCAAGCATTGTTTCCCTTCCTCGTCCTCCCTGGCAGGTGGACCTGGGCCAGGACAAGATGGTGGGAGCGGCGTGTTGATCCAGGGAGGAAAACACCGCGACAGGAACGTCTTCATGAAGAGGTTCAAGGTGGGACACAGCCTGGACGGAGACGAGGGGACATGTTAAGGAGGGACAACACCACCAAGCCCAAGGTTGGTTGACATTGGATATTAGAGGTTTAAATGCCCATCCTTTAGACATGTCTTGCTTAATGATGTGTAGTTTGTACTAGGTAGTATCTGACGCCCGTTAGCCCTGGCCAAGGGAAGGGTTGCCAAGTCAGGTTGGATGACAAGTGTCGACCTTTATCAGATCTGCCAACACAGTTCTAACACTTGTCACTGTGCTGCTCTGAAAGTTGTATCAGCCATAAGTTTGTCAGGCTTTGTGATTGTGTATTTGACAGTATGTGATTGATGAACCACATCATATACTGGAATGGCACTTTTAGAATTGGTTGCAACCGCATTTTGATGTAAGAAAAGCTTCATATTCATAATACGTTCTTTTTCGTATTTCTTTTATTCATTTTCATTGCAATTACAATATTCAACAACCCCTCCACCCTCACCAAACCCAAAACAAAAATGATCCCTTAACCTCTACCGTACGACAACACTAAAAAGCAAATTATGTGACAGTACACAGCAGCAGCTCCCCTCTCAAATCCTCAAATGGTCTCCAGATTTTCTCACACCCATATTCCTCTAATAAACAGTTATGTATGCTCTCCATGGACATACATGACACATATTCTTGATCCAAGCACCAATTGTAGGTAATCAATTTGCTTCAGACCTTCCTAGTCCTTCTTGCCTGTAGTATAGCAAAATGAATATTCTTGGGGATTCAGATTTGTTGAAAAAGTTGTAGATGTATTAAAAGCAAATGAAGAAGGCACTAAAAGCAATTTGGATGTGAAAGGTCTTATATGAACTCCACTCCACTTTTTCAACCCCTTTGGCTCTCTTCTCCCGTTCTCCAGTTCTGTCTTATCATGCTGTATCCCTGCTCTATGTCTCCTCAGTGGCGTACGGGGGGAAAACACAGAGAGAGAGTAAATTAAACAGGAGGACAGATCCAATGTTGTTGACATGGAGTAAACCTCCTCCTACTGTAATCGTAATTCCGGGAGGCCATCAGACAGACGCTCGGCGGGCCGCCAAACGCCGCTACTGGAACGAAATGTTTGGCACAAAAACATCCTAGGCTGTCATACATGAACTCTGTCTGCTGTTTGTTGGATGCTTTTGGATCTCAACAAAAACTTGACAACAAGGGAAGCTTTCAAATTGAGTTGTTGTGTAGAAGCAAATCATGTTAAGTGTAGACGGGAGCCGGATTAATTGGAAAGATACACGAGCCACGAGATTACACTTGTGTTTGGTGAATGAACAAGATTACTGCTTATTGTTTTGATTTAGGTATTCATTAATCTTATTCAGGTTATTTGAAGGGGCTGATGAGAAAGTCCCACTTTGTTCTTTTTCATTTTCATTTTTTCTGCTTTGCTGCACCCAAAGGCTTCCAAGAAACTTGGTGTGGAACCGTTATGGCTAGCCAACACTATTCTGTATACAAAAGGAAAAGAGCCATCCATAGAGGCTGCCTCTTCGTCTGTGGAGGTTGTTAGGGCGGTGTGCAGTCTGAGAGGAAGACTCAGGCAATGCTAAGGACTAAAAAAAAGGCCAGTCACTCCTCTGTGTGCTTTTCAAGTGGAAAGAAATCTATCAGACCATCAATCAAAGGTATAAGATAAGATAGCTTTATTGATCTCCAGAGGGGAAATTCAGGTGTTGCCAGAAACCCAACAACAGAAATGAGAACAGATAAATAGGGATGTAAAAATAATATAAGAGGTCATATAACTAAATAAGAGTAAAAGTAAAAGTGGAAACTATACTACAGCAATAAAAGGCAAATGTATGATGAGGCCTTCAAGCAGTGTTTTTTGTTAGGTTAATTATATACCATTATCAGGGTTTCATTAAAGAACACTAAACATGATTTTAAATAGGTTGTTCTTCTTTTTTGTCTTTAACATACTCATCTGAAACTTTTTACTAGTTGAATGAGCAGTAATGGAACATCAGCAGAAAATGGGAAGGGAGACAGCGGGGGTATGCTCTGTGTGATTTCAAGATTCAAGATTATCTTTATTGTCACCACATCGAGCGAAATTTGTCTTGGGAACTAACCCATCCTGCAGTCAGAGTAAAAAACACAATACACCAGACAGCATGGTCCCATACCATACAACATATGGTCACTGTGTGTTGAAACACACCCAACATGGTGTCATGCAATGCATTAGTTAAACACAACTAACTGTTTTAACTAATGCATTGCATGACACCATGTTGGGATATGAAAAAAACATTAGACCCCAACAGTTCTTTCAGCTCTCTAACCTCATTGATCCTGGAGAGGAAATTCTGTCTTCCTCGCGGGGCTGGCCCGTTGGTGCGACGGTCCTCCTCTATGTGTTCCAGATGGCAGGGTGGAGGGCGAGGCTGGCTGTCCCGGTCCTGCTGATTTACTGCAGACCGAGATCTAGATGTCCTCACTCATCCTCCGCCGGTTTCTGTGTCTTTTTATAAAAAAACTCTTCAAAAGCGCTCTTCAAGGAAGAATCATTGAGGCCTGGCTGCTACTCTACATGCATTAATCTAGAGCGTGGTCCAATAACCCCGGCACCAATCTAATACCAGTAGGGCATATATTTTAATATGGGGGGGGGGGTCCCATTTCTGCATTTCTAACGTATTTAAAGGATGTGATGATACAAAATCCAGGGAATAATTCAGTTGATCTACTGATAAATTCCTCAGAAAGAATAGTACTGAACTATGATAAGAAATATTGCACATACCAATAGTATGAATAAATATCCAACAAATGTGAATTTGTGTGGTGTGTGAAGGGGGGGCCTAAATGTTTTTTTGGAAAGTGTGTGGGTTGGTTGATGCCTTACCTCTTTACACTGATTATGTGACTGTCTTACTTTTCATAAGTATGGCTACACAATATAAAGTTAAGATGTTCAAAACAGAACAGACACACACACCACACAACACCCAACACACCAGCAACAACACAACTGGTAAATGCTAAAGAGTTAACGACTGTTCTGTTCCTTGCAGATCATATTTGGTGTGTCTTTCAAATTCGGCCTTTAGTCCCCATATGCCACGCTGCAGCCTGGGATAAATCCGGCGAGAGGGAAACCTCAGCCCTTCAGACAGGCGGGGGGGCTTTTGGTGTTTGGTGTCCACAACTTCTCTCCAGTGTGACGGAAAAGTTTTCATCTGTGCGTCTTCCATGTTGGACATATGAAAGGATCCGACTTGGTTTGATTTCTGGCTCTGGTTCTTTGTTTCATTCTGTTCAGCTTTTATTTTATGTTTTTATCAAACTGACCGATGCTTGATCAGAAGCAGACTACCTCAGAACAGAATAGCTTATTGTTGGTTTTGCCGTCGCCCCTGTGGATGGGTATCATTACACTGTTGACGGGAAAAAAAAACTATCAAGGCCTCAGAATTGCTTATGTTCAATTAATACAGTGGTAAAATTACATAAGCGGATCTCTCTTCTGATGAAAGAATTACATAATAATAACAAAAAATTGTGTGGTTATTAATGGACGATGGACATTGATATGAACCTGTGTTCAATACTTTGTCTGTAACATCTTCCCCTGAGGTTTTGCTTTATTTCAGGGTCAATCCCGTTGGAAGAATCTTAGATCTTAATTGGTCGACACTGGTTCAATCTGTGAAGTCCAATTCAGGCCTGACATGTCTCTCTGTCTTCTGTCTCAGATATCATCGGGAACCAGAACCACGACACCCCAGAGCGAGGTCCATGGGTCCCCTGCTGACCCGCTTCGTAGGATTAAGAGAGAGCCACCAACGAGGGCCGGGGCTCCGCCTGGAGCTGCGGGCTGCGAACTGGACGGTGAGTTTGAATTCAATCAAAACTGAGTGTCTGCACTGATTAATCTCGCATTACCAGACCTCCTTCACAGCTCTGTGGAAGAGGAGGGGCTAGTCCACCCAGTATTCCGGGATTGGAGAAAAATGTGTCTGGTTTTTTTGGCAATGACAATCGTCTGGCGAGTGTACCACGTCCTCATGAACCCCCACGAGTTAGAACACCACCACAAAGAAAGATGTAAATGGGCTTGATATGACTTATATAGCGCTTACCTAGTAACGACTACTGAAAGAGCTGTTACATAGTACAGGAACCATTCACGTTCATCACATACACACTGTGGCGAAGTGCCGTACCAGGTTGCACCATAAGCTAACATCACACCACACATTTACACTCGAGGCGCATCATCGGGGGCAACTCGGGGTTCAGTGTCTCGCCAAGGACATGGGACTGTAGGGCCCAGGGATCAAACCCACAACCTTCCTATTGGCACTGAGCCACAGCCAGCCTAGAGTAAGGGGACGAACGTCCCGCTGAAAAGAAGGAGTCTGGCAAGAACGTCCCGCGGCAACAGAACAACAAATGAAACTTAATGAAATAAAATTTTAAAATTCATGAAGAACATAAAGTCTTTGGGTATTGCATGTCCCTGAATGGTGACATTATATAGCTACTCCAGTAATATCCGTCGAGCTATAGTTCGTAGTTTGAGGAATTCTAAAGTAATACCAACACTCAGTGCACATCACATGTACTATATAATGTAAAATCCCTGTATGGAAGAATCGATGAGACCGTGTATGTTCGTTGTACATTGTTTTATACAATAATATTTTCCAGAAGTGGCAGTGTAATATATCGTGTATTTAGGTCTATATGTGTGGAGTGTTATGTATGAGTCTATTGTAGCATTGCACATACTTGGATGTCTTACTTTTATACCTGCTTTATTTTCTTTTATATATATATATTTTCTTTTGTGTGTGTGTGGGTTTGTATGTGTGTGTGTGTGTGGGTGTGTGTGTGTGTGTGTGTGTGTGTGTTGGTGTGTGTGTGTGTGTGTGTGTGTGTGTGTGTGTGTGTTGCCTAGTCAGCCAAGCGCAATCAGTATTAACCAGTAACAACTGTTTACACTTCAGGCTGCTATCTGCACGAATTGGTGCATTGAAAGAGAGGGAGAGAGAGCAGAGGACATGAAAAGCTGACGCGTGCCTGGCAGGCTGCTACTCTACTGCAGCAGTGGCCAGAGTGTGTGTGTGTGGTGTGTGTGTGTGTGTGTGTGTGTGAGAGAGAGAGAGAGAGAGGAGGGTCGACCTCCCACAGTAGGTGAGGGGGAAGGAAACAGATGAAGGAGTTTGAGTACTGGTTTTGTGCGGGAGAACTATAAGGATCAGCCACAGCAGGCGAGATTGCACGTAGACGATGAGAGAGGCGTGGTTGTGTGTGTGTGTGTGTGTGTGTGTGTGTGTGTGTGGTGTGTGTGTGTGTGGAGCGAGGATAGAGAGTAGAGAGGAGGATGAATAGAGCCGGACGAGAGATTAGAAAGTTTAAAGGATTAAGGACCCTTTATAGCTCCAGAAAATCTTAAATCAAGTTTTGGGGACCTCAAAATTCAAAAGCTCTCAGACAGGCAGCTTAGGTCAGCTGCTCACAAATATATTACAGTATAACATATATATACACGTACATGAAGATGGTGAAGGTCCGTGTGGAACGTGGTGTAGTTGTTCATTATCCAATCCAAATCGGTGTTGCCGTTCAAAAAACTTGCCTTTTTCATGAATATTTTACCCCCCCAAGCAATTCCAAGTATTCCTAGTATTTGCATTGCATTCACATGACCTGGGTAGACTCTAAATCCATCTTGAAATACGTTAGCCAGTGAGGGACCATAAAGGCGAGTACTGCTCCGCCTTTCAACGTTTTAGCTGTCACATGATGCTGCTAAGGTCGTCGCTTCCGGCCCAGAGGAACGGAGGGTTCTCTTCTTCACCCACAAAAAAGAAAAGGCATTGAAAAGAGCCAATGAGAGCGGCTTTTTGAAGTGGAGCGCTACCGTGGCTGTGATAGTCTTAGAACTGGTGTTGAGAGTTGATTGCGCTATATGATCTCAACGCTTTAGATTGGGAAAATCCTACACACGGACCTTTTAACAGTACAGACAAGCCCACAGAAATCTACCACATGCATAGACATACTGTCAGAATCATGTCCAATGATCCAAATCACAGCCTCCACACCTTGCGTCACTAGGCCTTATCTCTCCCCTAATGGCATAATGTGATTAAGCTTTGACCTCAAGTGCTCGGATTCAGCAAACAAGCTGATTCATGTATTAAATAATCAATTTTACTAAGTTGATATTAAGCACTTTTGGATTTAAGATCATCATCACTTAACCGGCAGTCGTTGAGATTTATTGAACAACTCGTGCAAAAGTGTTTGTGGTCAGTCAAACAAGAGCCGTGTCAGCTGAAAAAAAAGCCTCTTGGGATGGGAGAAAAACGTGCTCTGGTTTATTGGCATTTCTTTAAACCAATCACAATCCTCTCGTCTTAGTTTTTCTTAGTCGTGCGAGAGAAAACTCAGATTGACGTATAGATAGTGTCGGAGGACCTGCAGAGATCTGAGGACCAGGTGACCAAGTCCTCAGATTGGACAGATAGTCTAGCTAGCTGTCTGGATTTACCCTGCTTAGATCTGAGGACCAGGTAACTATAGTCCTCAGATTGGACAGATAGTCTAGCTAGCTGTCGGATTTACCCTGCAGAGATATGGACCAGGTAACCATAGTCCTCAGATTGGACAGATAGTCTAGCTAGCTGTTGGATTTACCCTGCAGAGACTGAGGACCAGGTAACATAGTCCTCGATTGGACAGATAGTCTAGCTAGCTGTCTGGATTTACCTGCAGAGATCTGAGGACCAGGTAACCATAGTACTCAGATTGGACAGATAGTCTAGTTAGCTGGCTGGTTTACCCTGCAGAGACCTGAGGAACCATGTAACCCCCCCCTCCCCTCCCTCCCCTCCATATTCCTCGAAATCCACCAGAGGTTAGAACGCCAACACAGAGACAGAGAAAAAGGTGACAGACATCCGGCCGAAAAGAAAGGAACATCCAGCAGAATTTTTGTCTTGTCATTTAGTCAAACCAAGCATTGTTTCCCTTCCTCGTCCTCCCTGGCAGGTGGACCTGGGCCAGGACAAGATGGTGAGCGGCGTGTTGATCCAGGGAGGAAAACACCGCGACAGGAACGTCTTCATGAAGAGGTTCAAGGTGGGACACAGCCTGGACGGAGACGAGTGGACCATTGTTAAGGAGGACAACACCACCAAGCCCAAGGTTGGTCTGACATGTGGATATTAGAGGTTTAAATGCCCATCCTTTAGACATGTCTTGCTTTTAATGATGTTAGTTTGTACTAGGTAGTATCTGACGCCCGTTTAGCCCTGGCCAAGGGAAGGGTTGCCAAGTCAGGTTGGATGACAAGTGTCGACCCTTTATCAGATCTGCCAACACAGTTCTAACACTTGTCACTGTGCTGCTCTGAAAGTTGTATCAGCCATAAGTTTGTCAGGCTTTGTGATTGTGTATTTGACAGTATGTGATTTATGGAACCCAATCATATACTGGAAGTGGCACTTTTAGAATTGGTGCAACAGCATTTTGATGTTAAGAAAAGCTTCACTTATTCATAATAGCTTCTTTTTTCGTATTTCTTTTTTATTCATTTTTCATTGCAATTACAATATTCAACAACCCCCTCCACCCTCACCAAACCCAAAACAAAATTGATCCCTTAACCTCTACCGTACGACAACTAAACTAAAAAGCAAATTATGTGACAGTATCACAGCAGCAGCTCCCCTCTCAAATCCTCAAATGGTCTCCAGATTTTCTCATACACCTCCCATATTCCTCTTAATAAACAGTATATGTATGTCCATCTCTCCATGGACATACATTGCACCATATTCTTGATCCAAGCACCAATTGTAGGTACCTCAATTTGCTTCCAGACCTTCCTAGTCCTTCTTGCCTGTAGTATAGCAAAATGAATATTCTTGGGGATTCAGATTTGTTGAAAACAGTTGTAGATGTATTTAAAAGCAAATGAAGAAGGCACTAAAAGCATTTAGGATGTGAAAGGTCTTATATGAACTCCACTCCACTTTTTCAACCCCTTTTGGCTCTTCTTCCTCCCGTTCTCCAGTTCTGTCTTTATCATGCTGTATCCCTGCTCTCTGTCTCCTTCAGTGGCCGTACGGGGAAACACACAGAGAGAGAGTAAATTAAACAGGAGACAGATCCAATGTTGTTGACATGGAGTAAACCTCCTCCTACTGTAATCTGTAATTCCCTGGAGGCCATCAGACAGACGCTCGGCGGGCCGCAAACGCCGCTACTGGAACGAAATGTTTGGCACAAAAAATCCTAGGCTGCTATTCACATGAACTCTGTCTGCTGTTTGTTGGATGCTTTTGGATCTCAACAAAACCTTGACAACAAGGAAAGCTTTCAAATTGAGTTGTTGTAGAAGCAAATCATGTTAAGTGTAGACGGAGCCGGATTAATTGGAAAGATTACACGAGGCACGAGATTACACTTTGTGTTTGGTGAATGAACAAGATTACTGCTTATTGTTTTGATTTAGGTATTTCATTAATCTTATTCAGGCTTATTTGAAGGGGCTGAGAGAAAGTCCCACTTTGTTCTTTTTCATTTTCATTTTTTCTGCTTTGCTGCACCCAAAGGCTTCCCAGAAACGTGGTAGTGGAACCGTTATGGCTAGCCAACTATTCTGTATTACAAAAGGAAAAGAGCCTCATAGAGGCTGCCCTCTCGTCTTGTTGGAGGTTGTTAGGGCGGTGTGCAGTCTGAGAGGAAGACTGCAGGCACTGCTAAGGACTAAAAAAAAGGCCAGTCACCTCCTCTGTGTGCTTTTCACGTGGAAAGAAAATCTATCAGACCATCAATCAAAGGTATAAGATAAGATAAGCTTTTATTGATCTCCAGAGGGGAAATTCAGGTGTTGCAGAAACCCAAAACAGAAATGAGAACAGATAAATAGGGATGTAAAAATAATAATAAGAGGTACATATAACTAAAATAAGAGTAAAAGTAAAAGTGGAAACTATACTACAGCAATAAAAGGCAAATGTATGATGAGGCCCTTCAAGCAGTGTTTTTTGTTAGGATTAATTATATTACCATTATCAGGTTTCTATTAAAGAACACTAAACATGATTTTAAATAAGGTTGGTTCTTCTTTTTTGTCTTTAACATCTCATCTGAAACTTTTTCACTAGTTAGAATGAGCAGTAA
Source organism: Etheostoma spectabile (assembly GCF_008692095.1). Lineage (NCBI taxonomy): Eukaryota > Metazoa > Chordata > Actinopteri > Perciformes > Percidae > Etheostoma > Etheostoma spectabile. The sequence continues at coordinate 1,804,509 of NC_045744.1, forward strand.
TGGAACATCAGCAGAAAATGGGAAGGAGACAGCGGGGTACTGCTCTGTGTGATTTCAAGATTCAAGATTATCTTTATTGTCCCACATCGAGCGAAATTTGTCTTGGGAACTTAACCCATCCTGCAGTCAGAGTAAAAACACAAATACACAGACAGCATGTCCCATACCATACAACATATGGTCCTGTTGTTGAACACACACCCAACATGGTGTCATGCAATGCATTAGTTAAACATAACTCAAACTGTTTAACTAATGCATTGCATGACACCATGTTGGGATATGAAAAAAAACATTAGACCCCAACAGTTCTTCTCAGTCTCTAACCTCATTCTGATCCTGGAGAGGAAATTCCTGTCCTTCCTCTCGGCGGCTGGCCCCGTTGGTGCGACGTCCTCCTCTATGTGTTCCAGATGGCAGGGTGGAGGGCGAGGCTGGCTGTCCCGGTCCTGCTGATTTACTGCAGACCGAGATCTAGATGCTCCTCACTCATCCTCCCTGCTCGGTTTCCTGTGTCTTTTTATAAAAAAAACCTCTTCAAAAGCCTCTTCAAGGAAGACTCATTGAGGCCCTGGCTGCTACTCTACATGCATTCATACTAGAGCTGGTCCAATAACCCCGAGCACCAATCTAATACCAGTAGGTCATATATTTTATATATGGGGGGGGGGTCCCATTTCCTGCATTTCTACATGTATTTAAGGACTGTGATGATACAAAATCCAGGGAATAATTCAGTTGATCATACTGATAAATTCCTCCAGAAAGAATAGTACTGAACTATGTATAAGAAAATATGCACATTACCAATACGTATGAATAAAATATCCAACAAATGTGAATGTGTGTGTGTGTGTGAAGGGGGGGGGCCTAAATGTTTTTTTTTGGAAAGTGTGTGGGGTTGGTGCCTTACCTCTTTACACTGATTATGTGACTTCTTACTTATTCATATAAAGTATGGCTACACATATAAAGTTAAGATGTTCAAAACAGAACAGTACACACACACACACACACACACACACACACCAGCAACAACACAACTGGTAAATGCTAAAGAGTTAACGACTGTTCCCTTGCAGACTCATATCTTGGTGTGTTCTTTCAAATTCGGCCTTTACGTCTCCCATAATGCCACGCTGCAGCCTGGGATAAATCCGGCGAGAGGAAACCTCAGCCCTTCAGACAGGCGGGGGGGCTTTTGGTGTTTGGTGTCCCACCACTTCTCTCCCAGTGTGACGGAAACTGTTTTCATCTGTGCGTCTTCCATGTTGGACATATGAAAGGATCCGACTCTGGTTCTGATTTCCTGGCTCTGGTCTTTGTTTCATTCTGTTTCAGCTTTTTATTTTATGTTTTTATCAAACTGACCGATGCTTGATCAGAAGCAGACTACCATCAGAACAGAATAGCTTATTGTTGGTTTTGCCGTCGCCCCTGTGGATGGGTTATCATTTACATGTTGACGGAAAAACTATTACAAGGCCTCAGAATTGCTTATGTTCAATACATACAGTGTAAAATTACATATAGCTGATCTCTCTTCTGATGAAAGAATTACATAATAATAACAAAAAATTGTTGTGTTATTAATGGACTGATGGACATTGATATGAACCTGTGTTCAATACTTTGTCCTGTAACATCTTCCCCTGAGGTTTTGCTTTATTTCAGGGTCAATCCCTTTGGAAGAATCTTTAGTTCTTTAATTGGCTCGACCACTGGTTCAACTTCTGTGAAGTCCAATCAGGCCCTGACATGTCTCTCTGTCTTCTGTCTCAGATATTCATCGGGAACCAGAACCACGACACCCCAGAGCTGAGGTCCATGGGTCCCCTGCTGACCCGCTTCGTCAGGATCTACCCGGAGAGAGCCACCAACGAGGGCCTGGGGCTCCGCCTGGAGCTGCTGGGCTGCGAACTGGACGGTGAGTTTGAATTCAATCAACCGAGTGTCTGCACTGATTTAATCTCGCATTACCAGACCTTCCTTCACAGCTCTGTGGAAGAGGAGCTGGCTAGTCCACACAGTATTCCGGGATTGGAGAAAAATGTGCTCTGGTTTTTTGGCAATGACAATCGTCTTGGGCGAGTTAACCACAGTCCTCATGAACCCTCCACGAGTTTAGAACACCACCACAAAGAAAGATGTAAATGGGCTGTTATATATGACTTATATAGCGCTTACCTAGTCTCAACGACTACTGAAAGAGCTTTTACATAGTACAGGAACCATTCACCGTTCATCACATTCACACACTGTGGCCGAAGCTGCCGTACCAGGTGCCACCTGCTCATCAGATACACACTCACACACATTTACACTCCGATGGCGCATCATCGGGGGCAACTCGGGGTTCAGTGTCTCGCCCAAGGACATGGGACTGTAGGGCCAGGGATCAAACCCACAACCTTCCTATTGGCACTGAGCCACAGCCAGCCTAGAGTAAGGGGACGAACGTCCCGCTGAAAACGAAGGACGTCTGGCAGAACGTCCAGCGGCAACAGAACAACAAATGAAACTTAATGAAATTAAATTTTAAATTTCATGAAGAACATAAAGTCTTTTGGTATTTGCATGTCTCCTGAATGGTGCATTATATAAGCTACTCCAGTAATATCCGTCAGCTATAGTTCGTAGTTTGAGGAATTCTAAGTAATACCAACACTGTCAGTGCACATCCACATGATACTATACTAATGTAATCATCCCTGTTATGGAAGAATCGATGAAGACCGTGTTATGTTCGTTGTACATCTGTTTTATACAATAATATTTTTCCAGAAGTGCAGTGAATATATGCGTGTATTTAGGTCTATATGTGTGGATGTTTATGTATGCGTATATATGTAGCCATGCACATACTTGGACCTGTCTTACTTTTATACATGCTTCCTATTTTCATTTTATATATATATATTTTCTTTTGTGTGTGTGTGTGTTTGTATGTGTGTGTGTGTGTGTGTGTGTGTGTGTGTGTTGGTGTTTGTGTGTTGCCTCAGTCAGCCAAGCAGCAATCAGTCATTAACCGTAAAACTGTTTACATTCAGCTGCCTACTGCACGAATTGGTGCATTGAAAGGAGGGAGAGAGAGCGAGGACATGAAAAGCTGACGCGTGCCATGGCAGCTGCTACTCTACTGCAGCAGTGGCCAGAGTGTTGTGTGGTGTGTGTGTGTGTGTGTGTGTGTGAGAGAGAGAGAGAGAGAGGAGGGCTCGACCTCCCACAGTAGGTGAGGGAGGAACAGATGAAGGAGTTTGAGTATCTGGTTGCCTTGCGGAGAACGATAAGGATCAGCCACAGCAGGCGAGATTGCAGAGTAGACGATGAGAGAAGGCGTGTGTTGTGTGTGTGTGTGTGTGTGTGTGTGTGTGTGTGTGTGTGTGTGTGTGTGTGAGCGAGAGATAGAGAGTAGAGAGGAGGATGAAATAAGAGCCGGAGAGATTAGAAAGTTTAAAGGAGTTATAGAGACCCTTTAATCAGCTCCAGAAAATCTTAAAATCAAGTTTTTGGGGACCTCAAAAATTCAAAAGCTCTCAGACAGGCAGCTTATGTACAGCTGCTCACAAATATATATACAGTATAAATATATATATACAGTACATGAATGAATGTGAAGGTCCAGTGTGTAACGTGTGTAGTTGTTCATTATCCAATCCAAATCGGTGTTGCCCGTTCAAAAACTTGTCCTTTTTCATGAATATTTACCACCTCCAGCAATTCCAAGTATTCCTAGTATTTGCATTTGCATTCACATGACCTGGGGTAGACTCCTAAATCCATCTTGAAATACGTTAGCCAGTGAG
>NC_045744.1:1808324-1824126 GCF_008692095.1 Etheostoma spectabile
GACGTACTGCTCCGCCTTTCACGTTTTAGCTGTCACATGATGCTGCTAATGGTCGTCGCTTCCCGGCCCCAGAGGAACAGGAGTCTTCTTCTTCACCCACAAAAAAGAAAAGGGCATTGAAAAGAGCAAGAGAGCGGCTTTTTGAAGCTTGACGGCTACCGTGGCTGTGATACGTCCTTAGAACTGCGTGTTGAGAGTTGATTGCGCTATATGATCTCAACGCTAGATTGGAGAAAATCCTACACACTGGACCTTTAACAGATACAGACAAGCCCACAGAAATCTTACCACATGCATAGACATACTGATCAGCAATCATGTCCAATGATCCAAATCACAGCCTTCTCATACCTTGATGCTCACTAGGCCCTTTATCTCTCCACTAATGTGCATAATGATTAAGCTTTGACCTCAAGTGCTCGGATTCAGCCAAACAAGCTGATTTCATGCTATTAAATAATCAATTTGTACTAAAGTTGATATTAAGCACTTTTTGGATTTAAGATCATCATCACTTAACCGGCAGTTCGTTGAGATTTATTGAACAACTCCGTGTCAAAAGTGTTTGGGTTGAGTCAACAAAGAGCCGTGTCGCGTGAAAAAAGTCTCTTCCTGTTTCTACAAAAACATCGAGATGCCAACCTACGCTCACAAGAGAGAAATTAACAAGCTCACGGCGCGCCTGCAGATCACTTTCAGCTGTTTAATCGGCGTTCTTTTTTTCCCTCTCCGCTGGATGCAGCTTCAAGCTTCGAGTTAATTCATCTACTTACATCCAGGCTGTTGTGCGAGCGAGGCTCCGTCCCACTCAGAACGCTGCAAACGCGTCTCCTTACAAAGTTTAATTACATGCAGACCATCTGGGATTTTTACATGGCCTACATATGCTAATTCAACTTCAATTTGCTTCATTTCCATAAAAAAAACACATCGCCAGACATCCCACTGTATGGTAGAATTTGACAAGATACAAGAGATTTCTGTCATTCTTACTTTGGTTCTGGATGGGAAACAAGAGGCAATTTTCAATCTTCCAGAAAAATCCAGACACTCTGGACACTGTGTGTGTGTGTGTGTGTGTGTGTGTGTGTTTGTGGGTATGAATGGTGGTTGTGGGTGGTGGGGGGGGTGGGGGTGTGGGTGTGTGTGTGTGGGGTAAAGTGTGTGTTGTGTGTGGGTGTGTGTTTGTGTTGTGTGTGTGTGGTGTCGTGTGTAAGAGAAATGCTGTGGGGGCAAATTGTGAACAGCCTTAAGCCACCTGTTGGGCTTTTATTATTATATTATTTTTTATTTTAGATTATTTTTTGGGGCATTTGTTGAGAGGACAGCTGACGACAATAAAGGGAAGAGAGGGGGGGGGGATGACATGCAGCCAAGGGCCACAGGTCGGAGTCAAACCCAGGCCTGCTGCATTGAGGACCAAACCTCTGTGTGTGGGCGCCCGCTCTACCAACTGAGCTCTCCGGGCGCCCTAATTGTTCCTTACTTCTGTCCCTTTTTCATAGATTGTTTTTTATTTTTATTTTCTATATGCTACCTTAATTATCCAATTATTTTAGGCAACCCAACATGCCAATGCCCTTGAGGGTTTTCCGGGATTGCATGTCTTTTACACTTCATTTTTCAGACATGTAACGCTGTTTTTTTTTAATATGTGCCACATAAAATGAAATTAACACTTTCATTTTCTTTTCTCCATCTCCCTGTCCAGACATTACAACTACAGCCCCCCCCACCACAGACATCGTCTCCACACTTCCCATGACCACGTTTGGAGCGACCACCACGGCGCCCATCACCGTCCCCGGCACCACCCTGTCCCCAGACTGCGAGGAAGGACACCAGGACTGCGGCTCCGAGACCGACGCGCCCGATGACTACAACACAGTGACGGGTAAACCCACTCACTCTCTTCCTACAACCCCCCCCCCCCCCCCCCCCCCCCCCCCCCGAGCCTGTATTTAGGATTTTGTTCATGTAGCACTGCCAAAAACTAAGCGACAATGTGGTTGAAGCAGGGCTGCACGATATATCGGGGGGGTTTTATCGCCATGGCAATATCAACTGGTGCAATATACTGTACATGTCCCGAAAGGCTGTGACATATTGCAATAGACACTTAAAAAAAATATTTGTAGTGTCAGTTGAAAGAAAATATCAATAGAAGACTGCACATTAAAATGAAACTGCAGCAAACTCAACAAGCAGTTTGTTGTATGTTAGCAGAACTGAGGACACTTTAACATCTGTTTATTTATCGCACGTACCGTTATCGCGATATTCAACAGCCTTGTTTTCCTCCTGTCATGCAGCCCTAGCTTGAACGCAAAACCATAAAAGGTAAAATGCCAAAAAATGTATTTGAAAGAACATCGTTTGTGTCAGTGTGTCAGTCTGTTTGAAGAAGTGATAAATGAGCGCTCTCTTTCTTTGACTTCATCCTGTGGCGCTCCGCTCTTTCATGTCTATGATCTATCTTCCTGATACTGACAGAAGGGACTCTCATAAGACTAACACCATCAAATATTCTCCCTTATCTTCACTCTCCCTGTATAGGTTTTGACAGAAATTGAATTTTTCTGTTTAACTTTCTACTTCAAACTCAAGCTGCCCTATCCACGTTGAAAATTCTCCTTTATCTTGCCTTTGACTGTCACATTTGATCCAATCCGTCGAATGTAAACTGTGAGAACTGTAAAGTATTCTGAAAAAAAACATTTATATCCAAAGATAAATATAAATACTGCAATCTTTCTTTTCTGAATTGCCGTGCAACCCCGACATGAAAGCGGTCTCTTGCTTTCTTGTAAACGGAGGTGTGTTGAGAATGTGTTGGCATCTGTGTGGGCGGGACCAAGCCCCCTGACCTTTGACCCCTCTCTGACTGTCCCATCTGTTTTCAGTGGGAGGCCCCACAGCGGCCGACCCCAACATGGACTTCATACCAGGTGAGACACAATCTGCTCCCATGTTTACTCTTCTCTTCTTTCATTTGTTCCTCCTCATCTGATCTACGCCTTTTGTCTTTGTCTTTTCTCCTCTTTTCCTTTTTCCTACCTATTATCCTGTTTAACCCTTGTGTTGTCTTTGGTTTTGTCCCTTTTTGTCCCTTTTTTATGCTTTTTTACACACTACCACCATTATTTTAATCATTAATACCAACTTGTTACCACCAATTTTACAATTCTTGGAATTCTTTGTCAATAAACCTCATTTATATTCAATTATATCTAGTTTTTAAGTTAAATAAAACACAGAAAATATGATATATTTTGACTAATAGTTAAGATCAGAGGATGATGAGTGGATGATCTTTGTATATGTCAGAGTTTAGTCAGGATACTATTTTGAACCAAAACAATTCAAGTGCTGTGAAATTGAATGAAAGACCCAAAATTCAATGATAGCCTTGAACTGATTATTTGCATTATTTTTGGGCAATTTGGTTGATGGAAACCCAAATTTCTGATATAGAAACTTTGAAAACGAGAGGAGAGTTGAAGTCAAGGAGAGCCATTTCACAGGCAAATGTGCAAACAAATGTGGCAGCTCAGGGTTGTCAGATCAGTGCATTCATTCAGCCGACGGTCCCATCATTCAGAGTCAGCGAGCGTAGTCATTGGCCGCAGTCACAGAGAACAATGAAAGCAGCTTTCGTGGGAGCAAATGGCTTTTTCGTCGCCCCAGTTCACAAATGAGACTTTAGGCCAGCGCTGCTCGGCCCTGACACACCGCTCGGCTGCAGAGAGGAATGTTGATTGATTTTCTCTGAAATGCACCTGTTACAGGGCCATATGTGGAGTTTGCCCAAGAAACAGAAAAACTGGGGGACAGCTTTTCGAAAGCAACCCGGCCAAAAATAGCATGACATTTCTGACAAATTGCAGGTGCTGGTGCATTAAAAAGCCCCTGTTATACCTGTATAACACATCACAAAACTTTGTAGAGCGTCCTCTGGTGGACAGACTATGCAACGCCATCACTAACAGGGACGTTGTAGAGCGTCCTCTGGTGGACAGACTAGGCAACGCCATCACTAACAGGGACGTTGTAGAGCGTCCTCTGGTGGACAGACTATGCAACGCCATCACTAACAGGGACGTTGTAGAGCGTCCTCTGGTGGACAGACTATGCAACGCCATCACTAACAGGGACGTTGTAGAGCGTCCTCTGGTGGACAGACTATGCAACACCAATTTTCAACCGTAGTCCTTTGGACAGAAGATTTTAGACCATGGCATTAGGAAGCAACAAAAAAACATTAATAGTTAAGATATACACGCAGTAATCAAAAAGACACCATACATACAGCAATATCAGAAATATTATCTTTTTTATGTCATGCAGAGCTGCAGAAAGCATCAGGACACTAGCAGAGATTACACATCAGCAGTAGCTCCAGTTAATATATGAAGCCCAGCATCAGGACCCGTTCATGCAACGCCAACACCAGTCAGCCATTATTATGACAAGCTGTAATAAAAATATGAAATAGACTGTATCACTATATCACTTGGAGTGAAATGTGTTTTTTGTACTTTAGACATCTATTACACACACAAAACACTATATAACACACTAAAAGATGGGAAAAAAGCCATTGCACCAAATTCAATCATTTGGAGGAAACGGCCAACCAAATGAGGAGAGAGGCTCAATTAGGCGGAAACGAAAAGAAGGCAACAGAAAAGACAAAGAGAGGAAGAGAGGGAGAGCCAGCTAAAGGGACCAATGGAGAGGAGACAGAAAAGACAAGAAGGGAAAGGGAGAGGTAAAAGAGAGGAATGGAGGGAGAAGGTAAAGGCCTCTTGGGTCTCAATTAGCCGAGTCCAAGCATCACGGGAAGACAGCTGAGGGTTGCGGGGGGGGGGGGTTACCAGCTCCACGGTCATCTCTGCATCCTATTAGCCTCTCAGAAATAACATGTCCAGCATTCGGGGGGGTTCTGGATTCATTTGGATGGTGTGGTGAACCGCTGGCACAGGCAGACAGCAGGGAGGGACATGTTGGGGCCACATCCACATGTTGGTGGCACCACGCCTTTCTCCGTGGAAGGCCCCTCCATTCCCTCTCTTGATGTCCTGATCCCAAACATCTGCATGTGTTCTCTAGCAGCGGTGACGTCTTAGTTCCTGTGCTCCAACCGAGGCCCTGCAGCGCTGTATTCAGTTACCACTGTCTCTCTGTCTTCCTCACCCCATTCCATCTGCACACGCCTTTTTGTTTGGTGCAATATGTTTTCCACGAGCTATACAATTTATAATGCGTGTAGAATACGGCAGGAGCAGCTTTCTAATATCGATGTAACAAGACTTTCTTCCTCAGGCTGTATCCTCGCCCCCTCTAAACTGGAGCCAGTTTAGCGGTTGATCCGAGTTCTGTAGCCTGGATTTACAATGTCAGAGAGCACGCCTGTGTATTCTGTGAAGTCGTTCTAAAACGGAGAATTGGCCACAACGGCCTTCAGGAACGGAGTCCAGCAGCTAATAGGAGCATTTGGCTTTCTGGGTACTTTTACAGGAATAAATGATTAATGGTTCAGAATGTATGACATGTGGTCCGACCACATCTAAAAACAATAGCGTTGCTGTTCCAAATAGTGATCGTAACCTCGGACTGCAGGAAGAGGGTTTACGATGCAGTGAGACAATCAGTCAAGCACCTTGGCCTTTACTGTGACAGCTAGAAACAGGATAACTGGCATAACTGGTAAAAGTGTTTAGTGCTTGATTTGATTTAAAGGATACGCATTCCTTTTATTAAACCCTACTCGATGCCTCAGCCTCAAATACATCGTGGCTGCTCTGGCGGGGTCCCGGAGAGTAGGAGAACCTCCACTCGGATCTTTAGGGTTAAGCATCTTGCTATAACAGAGATCTGGTGGTCTGGGTTCCCTCGGGAGGGGGGGCCTCAGAGATAAATTGTGGCACTGTGTTTAAGAGCAATTTACCAAACAACCATTACACAAGCAGAACAAAAAGTTGAATTTGAGCGCTAATCTGAGTTTTTAGTTTAATGAGTCTGGCTGTGTCAGACTCTCCAGGGGATTGATTTAATTAGGAATATTGTTTTAACCAGTTTTGTTGATTGGGGTTTTATTGACTCAAGCCAAAAATACATTTTTGTTTATAAAATTTTCAGAAATAACAGGTAACTGCATAGATTTGGGTCAAATACGGTGACGTAGACTAATTGCCTTTACACGCACACCAATCATATTTACTATGGTGTGTAATCGCCCCCCCAAAAGACCCATTGTGAGTCAGGAAAAACCCAGTATTATATATAACTATATGTATAAATCAGTCTGTTCTTCAGAAAGAACAATGACGATAGGCTGACAGGTAATGTATAGGTATAGGTTGTATAGGTTGTTTTGGTGAAACATGTGTACGTTCAAAAGTAGTTTTAGTCGTCAACAGAAAACTCAGATTGGACAGATAGTCTAGCTAGCTGTCTGGATTTACCCTGCAGAGATCTGAGGACCAGGTAACCATAGTCCTCAGATTGGACAGATAGTCTAGCTAGCTGTCTGGATTTACCCTGCAGAGATCTGAGGACCAGGTAACCATAGTCCTCAGATTGGACAGATAGTCTAGCTAGCTGTCTGGATTTACCCTGCAGAGATCTGAGGACCAGGTAACCATAGTCCTTAGATTGGACAGATAGTCTAGCTAGCTGTCTGGATTTACCCTGCAGAGATCTGAGGACCAGGTAACCATAGTCCTCAGATTGGACAGATAGTCTAGCTAGCTATCCTCCGGAGTTTAGAATGACAACACAATGCAAAAGGTAACGGACATCTAGCGGAATTTCCAATGGCCCTCTAGCACTCCCAGAAGTGGATATGGACTAGTTAGACATTAATCAGTTAGTCAATTGACAGAACAACAACTATATAAGGTAATTCTGCTATCATTTAGACCCAACAACAAATACAACACAGTGAGAAACATTTTTAGTACCCAACAGTGACGACTTTGTTCCATCTGTTGCCAGAAGATCTACAGCCTTGTTCCTCCAGTGTTGAGCGTTCAGCTCATGTAACACAACCATAAACATCTCTAACCTCCATCATCAACTCACTCCCCTCCAACCGCTCTCTTGTCTTTGGTTGCAGCGTACGTGTGGTTCGCCTGCAACTTTGACTTCTCGTCATTCTGCGGCTGGACCAGTGAGACGGGGATGGGGGCCGAGTGGCTCATCCAGACCAACAGGGCACCCAGCATCCACAGAGGCCCCGCCCTCGACCACAGAGGTAGGACTAATGTGTGTGTGTGTGTGTGTGTGTGTGTGTGTGTGTGTGTGTGTGTGGTCCCCTAATACTGCCTTGACCAACTTCCACTTTGCTCGTTTGAAAGCCATGATGTTTCTCTCTCATGGGGGGGGCCAGATTCACTGCGCAGGCGAAGCAGAGAAAGGGGAGGTCACCTTGCCCCTTATGACATCATAAGGGGAACATTCCAGATTGGCCCATCTGAGCTTTCATTTTCTCAAAGGCAGAGCAGGATACCCAGGGCTCCCTTTCCAGCCACTGGTGGACCATAGGCAGGCTGGGGAGCTCATATCAATGTTAAAAAAGTGAAAATGTTTAATGTTAATAAAAATTATATTTTCATGCCATGGGACCTTTAAGTGAGACCAGATTCAAATTGAGGACATCTACAGTTAATAATTAGACCTCCCCTCTTAGACCCTGTTGACACATACATGGTTATTTTGAAAAACTGAGACATTTCCCTTCATTTGTGCCCTTCATGTCCATGTTTTTTGTATGGATAAATAAGTTGTACTTTTGACTGAACTAAGTACACGACTTTGCGTCTGGCACTAACAAGCAAGGACAGTAACAACAACAAAAATGTCTCTCATTACCTTGGCTAGCTCTTCTTTGAAGACTGTCCTGGTCAAGAGTTACAGACAAACATATGACAGATAACACAAATAAATGAAATAGAAATATCATGAAATCAAGAATAAAATAAAACTACCAGAACAGGACCTTAAAAAACCGAGAAACAGAACTCGATTCATGAATATGCAGCCCTTGATCCTTAAAATATTTTGCAAATGAAAGGAGGGTTTTAAAAAGAAACTGTTTAAAGACTCCTCTCGAGCCTCCGCTCTCTGACCTTCTCTCCATTCAAAGCTCCGGTGATGGATGTTTCCGTGGAGACAGCAGCAGCTCCAGGATGAATGATTCCACCTTGATTTCTTGACTTAACCAGATCACGAGTAAAAAAATGAGCCCTGTGTGATGTCATGTCATATTTTCTGCTGAAGCATGCTCATATTGAGTCTCCCGTTTACAGCAGTGGGCAAGGCTTGATACTGAACAATTCCACCTAGATCTAGGCCATTTATCAACACATTATCGACATGATGTATGACGCTAGATATCGTCTTAGATTTTGGATATGGTAACATTACAGTGTTGTCTTTTCCTGGGTTTAAAGGCTGCATTCCAGTAAAGTGATGTCATTTTCTGTTGTAGCTGTTCTGTTATTTGCCTTCATCCGCTCAGTCATTGCACATCATCGGTGATTATTTCTTGAAACTCTCATTGTGTTAATATTTTGTGTCAACGCTATAATATCAACACTGTTGTGTTTGGTGAAAGAAAATTGTGATATCTGATTTTCTCTACACTTATATTATTACGTTTGTGAAAAGATAGAAAAACACTAACAGAACAGACAGGTATTAACATTTAGAAATCCACTGAATGTAATACAGTGAGTGCACAATGAGAGTCACAATGGTATCAGCTGCATTTTTACGTTCTTAAAGGTCTTATTTTGAAATCATGGTGAAGTGGTGTCGACATATTTGAAGTAGATGTGTTTACACACGCTGTCAGGAGCCCTTGAACGCAACACACTGCCACCTCTTAGTGGAGTGCTCAGAAGTTCAAATGAATCATGTTGGTGTTCTTTGGAAGGGGTACACGAGGAGAAAAAAGGGCCGAGGCACTATACTTGCATTTTTTTTAAAAGACCTTTATTGAAATGGTTGTTTCATGTCAAAATCTACGATTCAAGAAATGATTTCAACATGAAATAGCCATTCAAATAAGGACTTTTTCAATTTTGTTTGCAAGAAAAATGCCTTGGACCTTTATTTTCTTACCTTGTCTCTTGTCTCCCCCTGTAGGCGGACCGGGGAACTTCATCTACATGCAGCTGGGGGACACAGACCCCCCGAGTAAAACAGGGGAAGATGAAGATGAAGGTGAAGAGGAGAAGGTGGCGAGTTTGGCCAGCCTGCCCATCACGGCGCCGGACGCAGACCTGTGCATGTCCTTCTGGTACCACATGTTCGGGGAACACGTGGGCGCGCTGCACATCAAGCAGAGGCGGGAGGCCGAGGAGGGGCACATCATGTGGACGCTCAGCGGTCACCAGGGCAACCGCTGGAGGGAGGGACGAGTCCTGCTGCCACACTCCAGCGTCTCGTACCAGGTAATACACAGTCAGGCATGCTTCACTTCCAAATGATAGGAGTGCTGCTACGTAACAGGTTGGAGTCTTTTCAGTTTTGATTTCGTCTTTCACAATCTCTTTATTTTCATGCAGTCATACGTAGTACACTACAACAAGTCCCCCCCCCCCCCCCACCACCACCACTACACTACCCAACCCACAACAAAGGTCGCTCAACATCTGTCACACTATAAGGCCTAAAAAACAAGAAATTCTAAAAGCTAATTATATGACAGCATCACATGCACAGAACAATGGCACCTCCAAAAAGCCATGATATGCATAAATACCCCCCCCCCCCTCCCCTCCATGACTTGTTTGGCGATTTGCAGTCATTTATTTCCATTTTTGTCCATTTATTGGTATTTTTTGAGGTACTTGTACTTTACTTTCTTGCCACTTTCTACTTCTACTGCACTACATTTTAGAGTGAAATGTTGTACTTTTTCCTCCACTATATTCATCTGACAGCTTTAGTTACTAGTTACTTTAGTTACTAGTTACTTTACGCATTAAGATTTCTGCACACAAAACACATGTAGTTTATAATCTGATGTTTATTATAAAGTAACCTAGCTGAGATGTCCAGCTGAGATGATGAGACCATTAAACACACAGCTGCTTGGATCCTTGTTATTGTTTTTCATTGAGTACTTATATTTTTAATACTTCAAGTACATTTTCCTGATGATACTTACATACTTACATACAGTACAACATCGTAATACTTAACTATCAGAATGCCTGGTGTTTCAGTGAATGCATGTGTGTTGTATGTGTAGGTGGTGGTGGAGGGCGTGGCAGACAGACACAGTGGGGGACACATAGCTGTGGACAACATCCAGATCATAGATGGACTCAATGCTGAGGACTGCAAGGGTGTGTATTGTCTCATCATAACTTACTTATACTTTAACTTACAATATTAGGAATTTCCCGATCTATTGGTATTGGCATTTATATTGGCCGATTTAAAATACATATATCAGAATCATTTATGATGACAAATGAATGAATCTGATAAATAAATATTTAAAAAATGTAAACAGACTGTCAACCATGATATAAGTGTTGGTGTTGCATAGTCTGTCCACCAGAGGACGCTCTACAACGTCCCTGTTAGTGATGGCGTTGCATAGTCTGTCCACCAGAGGACGCTCTACAACGTCCCTGTTAGTGATGGCGTTGCATAGTCTGTCCACCAGAGGACGCTCTACAACGTCCCTGTAGTGATGGCTGTGCATAGTCTGTCCACCAGAGGACGCTCTACAGTCCCTGTTAGTGATGGCGTTGCATTGTCTGTCCACCAGAGGCCGCTCTACAACGTCCCTGTTAGTGATGGCTGTGCATTGTCTGTCCACCAAGGACTCTCTAACGTCCCTGTTAGTGATGGCTTTGCATAGTCTGTCCACCAGAGGACGCTCTACAACGTCCCTGTTAGTGATGGCGTTGCATAGTCTGTCCACCAGAGGACGCTCTACAACGTCCCTGTTAGTGATGGCTGTGCATAGTCTGATTGCAGTTTTTTTCTCCTTCAGATCCAGAAGCTCCTACGTCTCCGCCGACTGAGATCTTCATCCTACGTGAGTAACATCTAACTACAAATTGAGGAATCCCTTCTTCTCATTAGATGTGTTTCACGTCTCCCAGAAAACAAATGGACGCACAGTGTGTCCAGGATTACGGTGCCGGCGCCACTGACCAGTGTGATCCTTTAAGCCTGTAATCAAGTCTTTTGAATGGAACTTAACTTGTATCCGTTCTTTCCTCTTGCAGCGATAGACTCCCTCTCGCAGGAGACCAGCGAGCTGGGGGGCCCAGGCAACATGCTGAAGACCCTGGACCCCATCCTCATCACCATCATCGCCATGTCGGCGCTCGGCGTCTTCCTGGGCGCCATCTGCGGCGTGGTACTATACTGCGCATGCTCGCAGGGCAGCATGACAGAAAGGAACTTATCTGCCCTGGAGAACTATAACTTTGAGCTGGTGGACGGCGTGAAGCTAAAGAAGGACAAGATTAACGGACAGACTAACTATTCAGAGGCGTGAGAGGGACAGAGGGACGGAGCTGTGATTGCTCCGCATGGACACGTAATGCAGTCAATCAAGTGGGAGGAACACGGGGGCTGAAGCCACCAATGGGACGGCAGGGTGGGCTGAAAGTGAGCCAATGTCATTTTTTTTCTCAGGAGCGGCAGTGGAAGGGACTGACCTGTAGGGGGCACTGTGTATAAAGAATCTGTACAGCGAAAGACAAAAAAGAAGAAAACTAAGATGATTCTATTTGTTTTTTCAGTGTGCTTTGTTGATTTCATGTAATCACATGCTGGTGTTGAGACCAATTCAGATGAAAGTATTGTTTGCGTACTTATTGAGAGATATGATTTTTTTTTTTATTCTTTCAGACGTCATAGTTTCACAGAAAGAACAAAGTATGTGGAATTATTTTCTACTCTGATATCTGGCTCATTAGCTGGCCGTGTGTGTGCGTGTGCGTGTGTGTGTGTGTGTGTGTGTGTGTGTGTGTGTGTGTGTGTGTGTAAGTGTGTGTGTGTGTCTAGTGTGTGCATTACACTCATGTTAATCTGTATACATGAAGTGTGTGGGGTGTTGTGTATGTGTGTGTGGTTGTGTGTGTGTGTGTGTGTGTGTGTGTGGTGTGGTGTGTGTGTCATGTGTTATATTCATATACATCTGCATACAGGTGTGTGTGCCGTGTGTGTCTAGTGGGCATTACACCCATGTTAATTGATACATGAAGTGTGTGTGTGTGTGTGCGTGTGTGTGGTGCGGTGGTGCGTGTGTGTGTGTGGCGGTTACTATGGGACCCGTGTCACTTCCAACAGTTGCTTTTTTTTTTTTTTCCTCCAATTTTTCTGTTGCCTTGTTTTTCGGCTGGTGTTCCGTCCGTCCAGGGTTCCTATACACACACACGTGAGGAAAAGTCCGGAAACTTTACCAGTTTGTGATTATACAACTACAAATTGTCATGTTGCAGTAGTATACTGTCGAACAGCACGTGTGTCTGTGTGGATCTGAAGGTCTTCTCGCCCCCATGACAGTCGTAAAGACACACATTCAAATGTTAAAATCCAAGTTGAGCAGTCATGGTTTTGGAAAGCTTTGGAAAATGATGGAATTTCAGAATAGAACATGTGTAGGAGCCCTGAATGCCTCATGTTCACGGCACATGACACATCCAACATATTGTACATAGCTTTTAATATATTTGAGCGCCCCTTTTTCTATAGAAAAAGACACCAGTGCCGCAGTATCCTTTCTATGTTGGAAACTCGCCCCATTGTACAGAAAACTATTCCTTTTAACAGGCAGAGACACAAACCTGTTGTATGCGTTTCTTTTGCAAATGTGATCACGCTTTTGTGTGATTTATCTTTTTGTTGTCGTTGTTTGGTTTGTGCTCGGGAACAGGAGGGTTTCTTCAACGACGGAAATGGAGATTATGGAGGGATGCCTCAGAAATGCCTCATGGGAAACAGTGTTTTTGTACAGGGTAAAACGGACCACCTCAGTTACCACTGGGACGAGGGCAGCTAGCCGAGGATGGATCATTCATGGGATGTTTTCATCACTAGCAGCTAACGTTTCTCACTGGCACACAAAGAGACGGAACCTTGGATCGGAAGTGTGTCCAGGCGCCAGGAAGACTGCCATCAGCATCTTTTTATTGAGGCTGACGGGACGTGGCGGACCCTGCTAACTCTTACTACCCTAACTATGAACTAATGTTAGCCATGACGATGCTGTCAGTGTTTTTATCCTGTGGCGACTATCAGAGAAGGATCAAAATGACGTTTAAAAAATAAAAAAAAAACAGGCGCCCGGATGGCTCAGTGGGTAGAGGGGGCGCCCATATATTGGGATGTACTCCTCTAAGCAGCAGGCCCGGGTTGGACTCCGACCTGCGGCCCTTTGCTGCACATCATTCCCCCCCCCCTTGCTCTCTCCCCTTTCACTTCCTCAGCTGTCCTGTCATTAAAGGCCTAAAAATGACGAAAAATAATCTTTAAAAGAAAGAAATAACTATAAAAACCCAACAGGTGGTTATAAGGCTGTCCAATACATGCCCCCACAACCATTCCTCTAATTAATTAAGTCCCATTTTCATAACAAAGATGAGCTTACTAGCCAATCAGTGTGGAGACCCAACAGCGATGCCTCTAAAGCAATAGGGCTCATTGATTTCTTTACTTGTTTTGTATTTTAAAGAATTGTAAATCTGATTTTAAAAAAACATCAATTTCTAGTGAAAGCACTTTGTCTGTGCAGGTTCCGCTGCAGTTTAATCAGCATTTTATCCCCATTTTGTTTCATTGTGCCGTCAATGCTGCGACGCGGCCTCATGTAACTGTGTAATCTCCAGTGATCAGTGCTGCTGCAGGAATCCCTTTTGAGTCTGTGAGTGGCAGGACATGTGCTGAAAATCAGAAATTTCTTTTTTGAATCTGTTATTTTTCAGTGAAAATACTTATAAATATTGTTCTAATAATACTGCTATGCTGTGTTTTAGCTTTTGTAGCTAAATGTGTTGTGATACTGGTCACTTGTTCATGGCACTGTATCTCGTGGGGGGGTGGGGGGGGGTTTGAGTCTTGGAAGGCAGAAATGTGTGCAGCACGGGTGTCAACCTATTCAACCGCCAACAGATGTCACTCTGAGATGAAAACAGGACATGTCTTAGCGAATGTTCTGTTCCGCTGACAGAGGTCTCAGGATTGAGAAGCCATCAAGCAGGTGGGGTAGTCTGACATTTTGTCTGGGGGGGGGGGGGGGGGGGGGGGGGGGTCCGGCTGCGCTGCACTGTGGCACTCCAACCTGCCCGGTTTTTAATGTAGCATCATGTGGCGTCGTGTGAGCTCAAAATACACAGAGAGACTGTTTATCATTTCTCAATTCATTCCTTTTCATTCTATTTAGCCCTTGTGTTATCCTCCCTCTGCTTTGCCTGTTCATGAAGCATAAAGTCTAATTTATCACCTTGCATTGCTGCACCGTCAAACTTTTAATAGTAATATACGGGCAGCAGCTTCATCAGTAAACGACTGCTTATTTACAGTAAGCTATTTTTAACGTTTAATGTATTTTACTGTAAATAGACAGTTTCTTACTGTAATATTTGAATTTACAGTAATATGCTAGCTGCAATGCAATTCCCGCCTTTTACTTATTTTCCCAAGATGCATTGGTATTAACAATAAATACCTGTAATCTGTAACAGTCACAGATAGCAGAGACGGTTTAGAACCGAGACGCCGACTCTTTAGGAGACTAGCGGCACGTCCCAGTGTTTGACGCCAACGGAGGAAGTGAACGTGAACACAGATTATGAACGATTCCTTCGCCCAGTAGTCGGCAAGGAATATATTGGACCCATTTTTCACAAGCCACACATCTCCTGAATATCACAACACCAACGTGGCATTTTTCAGACGGCCTCATCAAGAGGAAATCAACTTAGTTTGAGACCCGTTTCCGTCTCAGGACCGAAGTCTCGCGAGATCTGGCGACACAGAGAAGCTAACGTCAGCTAACAAAACTAACAACTCTGGGATGCTAAATGTCTGTAAGATGTGAAATATCTAGCAAAAGAACATATTCATTAATTATTAAAATATAACTTTTCATCCATCCACACAACGTTCAAATAGGCCGCGCCCCTTTAACAGACAGGAAGTGTGTATCGTGGCGCTGCTTGAAATGCGCTTTAGTAAAGAGCATCCTTGCAGGTGTACTGTGACATTATTATCTCCCAGAATGCATTTCCATTTACAGTATGATCCTGTATCACATTAAAACAGTAAGACACTGTGAAATTACTGTAAATTTATTTTGATCAGACATTTACAGTGTGTGTAACATCTTCTTAGTGTAAAACTAAAGCTAGTTTTAAATTCATGGTCAACAAATCTCATTCATATTAAATTATACCCAATGGCTTTTTTGAAATACGGAAATTATGAATTATTTTGACTAATAGTTTAGGTCAGAGGAATGCATGTTGATAAATATTTGCAGAATGTTTTGTGTATGGAACCATCCATGTGATTTTTGGGTAATTTTGGTTGAAATAAATCCATATTTCAGACATAGAAAGTTTGAAAACGGGTCAATTTGGACGCGAGGACAACACGAGGGTTAAATGAAATCACTGTGTGGTTGCACTAAGAAACATTTCCAATCAAATAAAGGTGATCTTGAGATTATTAATATTTATCATTATTAGAGCCACACCGGTTCAGCAAAAGACACAGACGAGATGATATCAAAACTATAATATTTTCAGTTCAAAAAAGTTCC
>NC_045744.1:1824136-1825416 GCF_008692095.1 Etheostoma spectabile
CCTCCAACAAGAAAGGATGCTGCAGCACTCGACATGAAAACAAATGTTGCACTGATATATTCAAAAAGAAGAAAAAAAAAAGAATCTGTGTTTATGATGTTGATCAATGAGGAGGCAGGAAGGAGAGGACAGTGTTAATGTTGCTTATTTTTACACCGTTTCAGATGGTGTTATTATTCTGAAAAGTACAATTCACAGAGATGTTTTTCATTCTGGAATAAGCTTCTATCTTTGAGACGTTCCAATTTGATTTGCTTGGTATAACATCACCTTGTTTTACTGTCACTGATGTGCGTGCCTTTGTTTTATGATTTGTTTTCTTTGTATGACAAGAAGAAATGTGTTTTCTCTTCATTCAGTACTGCTTCTGTAATTTTTTGCTGTCTCAGATCCAGAAAAAAAACAAAAACAAAGAAAGGACATAAGATGTAAAAGAAATAAAACAAATAGAATGGGAAAGCAGTTAGGCCTTAAGTGACTAAAAGTATTGTCTGTACTTTGACTTCCTGGTCCTCACCCAGACCCATCCGTCTCTGTTGTCTCAGACTCTGATCATTGACTATTACATTCCAAAGAATTGGATCAAATAAATGTTTTAAGTAAATGCGGCTCTGTTGTTTCTTTCCTAAATTACATACTGCTATCTAGAAAAGGAGATAGTCTTGGTTTGATTTGCCAGGGGTTTTATTGGATCTACATTTCTTTGAAGATATAGTCTTATGGAAATGGGGACATTTTGTCTATAAATAGATATTCAAATATTTTATGTTCTTCAATGAGCATGGCAAATGGAATTCCCTTTATCTCCATTGTTTTAGGGACACGGTTATCATAAAACTCGGGCTGATAAAACTATCTTTGCTCGCTTATCTGGGCTTGGGTCTCGGGGGTCCAGCTCCAGCAGGGGACCCCAAACTTTTCCCGAGCCACATTAACCAGCTCCGACTGGGGGATCCTGGGGCGTTCCCAGGCCAGGTTGGAGATGTAATCTCTCCACTTAGTCCTGGGTTTGACCGTCTCCGTGGTCAAACCAACCGCCGCCAAAGTTGGAGACAGAGGCCGGCAGAGCAGAGCCAAGTCTCGGTGACCAGAGCAGATGTAGTAAGTAGTGGTTTAACCATGGAGATGCAAGAAAAATGCACTGATCCAGAACACAGGATCTATCTTCCTGCCCTCCTCCTGGGAGATCCCTACTCCCCCTTCCTCTAGCCCACAGGTTAATACCTCTCTCCAGCCTGACTCCCCCTCCCCCTACCCCTCCTGTGACCTCTGTGTGCCTC
>NC_045744.1:1825441-1839200 GCF_008692095.1 Etheostoma spectabile
GGTGCTCACGTGACAGGTGAGAAGACAGCTGACTAGACTCACTCAACTAAGGCTGCAGGCCCTGATGGTATCCATCCTGGGTGCTCAAAGCCTGTGCCTCCCAGCTATGTGGAGTCTTTCACCATGTCTTCAACCTGAGCCTTAGTCTCCAAAGGGTCCCCGTGCGTGGGAAGACCATCTTGCCTCGTTCCTGTGCCAAGAGCCACGTCCCAGTGACTCAAGGACTACAGACCCGTGGCACTGACCTCCCACTTATGAACGACCCTGGAGAGACTGGTTCTGGACAGCTGCGGCCCATGGTCAGACCTCTCCTGGACCCCCTCCAGTTCGCCTACCAGCCCGGTTGGGAGTTGAGGACGCCCATCATCTTCCTGCTCAACCACATCTACGCCCACCGGACAGGCCGGCGAGCACGGTGGGGTCATGTTTTTTACTCTCCCGTGCTTCAACACTATCGGCGGCCTGCTGGGTGAGAAGCTGACAGCGATGCAGGTGGATCCCCCCCTGTGCCTGGATGTTGACTACCTGACTGGCAGACCACAGTATGTGCGCCGCAACACTGTGTGTTAGACAGCGGGTAAGCAACACCGGGGCCCCGCAGGGGACTGTCCCTCTCCCTTCCTCTTCACCATCTACACCACAGACTTCAACTACCACACAGAGTCTTGCATCTTCAGAGTTTTCTGATGACTCTGCTGTGGTTGGAAGTATCAGCGAGGGGGACGAGGCTGAGTACAGAGCTGTGGTGGGGGACTTTGTCACATGGATGAGCTGAACCATCTCCAGCCAACGTGACAAAGACCAAGGAGCTGTGGTGGATCTAGGAGAGGCAAGGCAGCAGTGAGCCCGTTTTCCATCCAGGGGGTCAGTGTGGACATTGTGGAGACTACAAAATACCTGGGAGTGCACTTAGACAATAACACTGGACTGGGCCAAGAACAATCAAGCCCTCTACAGGAAGGGCCAAAGGAGTCTATATTTTCTGAGGAGGCGCGGCTTCACATCTGCAGAAGATGCTGAGGATGTTTATGAGTCTGTGGTGGCCAGTGCTATCTCTTTGCTGTTGCCATGCTGGGGCAGCAGGCTGAGGGTAACAGAGCCAACAGATCACTATAAATTGAGTTCGGCAAGGCAATGACGTCGGGGGGTGGATCTGGACTCTGTTGGTGGTGTCAGAGAGGAGGACGTGTCCAAAATACATGCCATCTTGGACAATGCTCACACCCACTCCATGGCTTGCTGCTCAATCACAGGAGGACTTTCAGTGATAGACTCATTCCCAAATGCACCACAGAGCGCCACAGAAGTCATTCCTGCCTGTGGCCATCAAACTTATAACTCCTCCCACACAGACCATTAGAGAGGTTGAAACTAGACATTATTATCTGTTTTGTGCAATAACAATGGCTTGTAATGTGTGCAATACTCAACTGCTACTGTTTATTATTATTATTTCTTTTCACCATTGCAACACCTTAATTATGTTATTTATGTAAATACTGTATCATATTACCTTAACTATGTAAATCCACACTCCTTATATTCTTTATTTCTTTATTTAGATTTCTATATTTCAATATCTGAGCAATTGTAACACCAGAGTTTCCCTTCGGGGATCAATAAAGTATTTCTGATTCTGATTCTGATTTCAGATTTACTTCTTGCTCCCACCCCCAGACACATCCGACCAATAAGAGGAGTGGACGTTCTTGCGTGATTTGTGATGATGCATTTTGGTACGCTTGGATTTTCCAGGTGTCAAACCAAACCAAACCAAACCAAACCAAGTAAACCAAACCAAACCAAACCAAACCGATGCCAAATCGCTCAAAGTTTACAAACTCACCAAGGAAAAAGGGGGGCATAGAACATCTGCTTGAAATATAGGAAATATTGGCTAGGATAGAACTACACAATGCTATGGTTTTTAAATTGTATATGTGAAACACCGGGGGGGGCATATTTCAGGGGTGGGGCCGGTG
The DNA here is from genome assembly GCF_008692095.1 of Etheostoma spectabile. NCBI lineage: Eukaryota > Metazoa > Chordata > Actinopteri > Perciformes > Percidae > Etheostoma > Etheostoma spectabile. The sequence goes on from NC_045744.1 coordinate 1,827,424, forward strand.
CGACCCGTGCCCCCTTCTAGCCCCTGGGCACCCCTCAAATTGGTCTAAAGTAAGGGTGCAAAGTTAATGTTTTGAGGGGTGGTGGAGACTGCAAAGTACAATACTACCAAGTTAATCCAGCAGAGTACTGGGTATCAAAAGAACACTAAGCCCCCCGATCTGAAACATCCACATTCCTATAAAAAAACACCCCCAAAAACAAATGTACTGTAGATTCTTCGTTCATTCACCTCTGTTATTGCCATGGCATATATCATTATAAATGCCTTGATAAAAAATCAAAAGGCAGAAGTGGTTTGACCAGTCTTCAATTAAATCCAGATTCTCCTTTATTTGAGACCAGCCCAAGATTGAGTAAAACTGTGACTAACACCTTCAAAAAGTGGTCTCCGGACCAAGACCGGACTCAAGTAGGCCTACCACAACACTGCTAGAACAATTTTACCTTTCAGACTGCTCTGTTGGCTTTGTGCACTGCATTGGGGTCTGAAGCGTAGGGTGTGTAAGAATCCTGTCTGCATGCTGTATATGTTCGACCACAGAGCGTCAGCGTTGCCTTTCTGAACATTCATGTGCAACAGCTGCATGATTCAGAGACTCAAACTGAACGCATTACATTTATAAAACGGTCGCTTCGAGGAAGAAATCTTTTATAATACGCTACATTAAACTGCAGCTTCAGCTCGGCTCAGCCCGATCTCGTGGATTCTGTCCTGTGGTTTCATTTGAAGTGAGGCTTCCTGTCCAAACTGGTGCCACTGGACCACTTCCATGCTGCTGGTTTCAGTGTCTGCAGTTTCAGGGCAGTTATCCTGACTCATACTGCAGTCTGTCCAGCCATGAAGAAGCAGGCGTGTATAGTATTACTGTACTGTGCTATTGATCATGTAGAACACATTGGAGAACGTGATGGAGGGTACGGTGCCTTGCTCAGAGCACATTGCAGTGCCCAGAAGGTGAACTGGCATCTCTCAGCAACAATCAACAATCTGTTCTTACTTGGTCCCAACCCAACTCCCTACAGACTGAGCTACTGCCACCCAAAAGGAAAGCATGGCGTTGTCAACTTGGTCCTTTCAGCCCTCCAAAAAAACTCAGACCTATTAGTCAGCATTTTGTTCCATAGTGAACACTCCAGGGATCCCTCGGGAGCTGGTTCGAGTACGGTTCCCTTTAGACCCGGTTTGCAGTTCTCTTCACCTATGCAGTGTGAACCCAACACCTTCAGGTTCCTTTTGCCTTTTACCCATGTGTTGTAGCTTTGAGGCCTGTCAGAGCTGAGTGGACCAGAAAGAGAACTTCTTCAAGTAAAACTGACACTGCCAAACGCAAAAAGAACTGAGTCCGTTCCTTTTGGTCTTTTGAGAGGACCAAGTTTGGTTTGTGTATATGTGGAACCACATCAGAGGACTGTAGTTGTGTTTGGTCTTTCCAAAAACTGAAACTGATACTGTACTCTCTCTGAGGGGATTACGAGGTATGTGGCGGATGATTGGGCGGTGATGTAAAGGCATTGAGACGGGACTTCATTCAGGCAGCTGGTAGAATAGCACTGACAAACTCATCACACATTGTGCAGACATCAGAGGCTAAATGTGGGACAGCTGGTCATTGGCTCGTCTTTTTCAACAATGTGTTTCTGGCAGTGGTGGAAGAAGTACAGTATTCTACCTTTTTCTTTATTTTTTTATCAATGTTTTGGGTATTTTAGGCTTTTCTTTATAGACAGCTGAAGACATGAAGGGGAGAGAGGGGGAATGACATGCAGCAAAGGGCCGCAGTCGGGACGGGCGTGCGCTCTACCTGGTGAGCCACCCAGGCGCCCAGAGAAGTACCAATCCTCACTCTAAAAAATACTCTGTTACACGTAAATGTCCTGCATTGAAAAAGGTAGTTAATATAAGTATGTAAGTGTCATCAGGAAAACGTAGTTAAACTACTAAAAGTAAAGAATCTCTCATCATTGTTGAGATGAGAGTGGTTTAATGACATCATCATCTCAGCTGGACTGTAGTAGTTGTTGTGCTAGGTTACTTTATAATAAACATCAGATCATTAATTAGGTGTTTTGTGTGCAGGAATCTTACTGTGGGAAGTAACCGTAACTAAAGTTGTCAGATGAATTAGTGGAGTAACTAAAGTAACTAGTAACTAAAGCTGTCAGATGAATGTAGTGGAAAAAGAACAATATTTCTCTCGCTTTACAGATGTTTAAACTTGCAAATGTATTCAACATGCCTAAAAACTTGAGTATTCTGTTCCCCGTTATCCTTTTGTTGTGACTTTCTGCCCAAAGTGTTTTGTTCATTACTTTGGCATTATTGTCTATTGCCCAGTGGGTTTGCTTTGTTTAACTCTGTTAATGATAGATTCGAACAGTCATCTTAACTGCTTCAGTAAAAGTACAAATTTCTCTCTGAAAGTAGAGGGAGAAGTTGAAAGAGGCATGAAAAGAAAAGACACAAGTAAAGTACAAGTACCTCAACATTTGGCTTAAGTCAGTACTGGAGTAAAGTACGCAGTTCCTGGTTTCTAGTTTGGCGCAACAGGTTTACAAAACTAGGTTGGTTAATGTTACTATTTCCAAGTTCTTTATTGTTTTATTTCTTATGTAGCTCAGGTTCTTCTTCTGGTTTCCATCAAATTGCATTAAGTTGACATTGATTGCAACATGCCCTTCCTGTCCAGTGTGACAACACTTATCTCACTTTTTGAATGTTGTATTTTCCCTCCCTTTCAGCAACTAAAGTCTTAAAAAGCCTAATGAAATCAGCTAGAAATGCATTGTCACAAAGTTGAAAACAGGGCTAATTTTCTGACACCACAAAAGTTGAACTTTTGGAGATACGTGGTTCTCACAGCCGGCAATGATGCTACAAACATATGAAGATCTTATAGAATATAGTGTTGCGCGTGGTGTGAATGGGGGGCGCGTTCACACATCTGAGGTGAGGAAGGGTTCACTGTTCTCGCGTGTGTGGTGTGTGTGTGTGTGTGTGTGTGTGGTGTGTGTGTGTGTGTGTGTGTGTGTGTGTGTGGGTGTGTGTGGTGATTCTTTCGGCCTCCCTACTTGCCGCTGCTCTCCTGTGTAGCGGGTCTAACGAGACTGCTTGTTGAACTGGGTCATTTAAACCGACCCAGCAGCAAGCAGCACCGGAGCCGCGGCTGTAAGTGTTCGGGCGAACCGGGGACTCCTCGCTCCTTGTTCTTATTGTACAATATTATATTACCCACAATAATACTTTGGTATTGTTGAAGTAGCTTCACGTGTTGTTAGCGGGTAAACGTGGGGTATACTCGGCGGAGCGGGGCGGGGTCTAATAGCTACTAAAACAAAGCGGACCCTTTAACAGTTTAAGTAGTCCTCGCCTCTCGGTAACTAACCGTTTATATTGGTTTGAAGATGAGACTTGTTTCGGCTAATGGTCACTCTAACTCAAGGAAACGCCCCGTATTAAACATAAGGTAAGTCTTGTTATTTTAACCTACTTTTGTCACATTTAACTGACCGAAAACCCACTGTAAACGACAAAAGGGGAGAAGCGAGGAATGCCTGTCTTAGGGGCAAACTCGGGTGTGGTTAACGAAACGAGTTGGGGTTAGCTTCTAACGTTGCAGCCGAAGAGGGTTTTTTTTCTCCGTTAATTTCCTTTGTACGATACGGCTTTCTAACAATGGACCATGTAAACGTTGGCAATATTTCACCTAACGTTACATTACATCCCAAGTCTTAATTTGGGCTTTGTAAAGAAAGTAGGCCATTGCTTGGTATAGCAAGCAAAGAGGGCGTAGTATGGGTGTTAACAGTGGGTAGAAGATGTGGATGATCAGTTGGATAACTATTCCTCTACTCTCATTCTAAAGTCAAAATATCCCAGATGCTTTTTACAGATGTTACACTTCCAGATGATTCAACATGTCTAAAAACTTGAATATTTCTGTTGCCCTGTTATCATTTTGTTGGGACTTTTCTGCCCTAAAAGTACTTCTTTTATTACTATTACATTGCGTCTTATTGCCCCAGTGGGTTATGCTTTGTTTACTCTGTTAATGATAGATTTCTAGACAGTCCTCTTAACTGCTCAGTAAAAAGTACAATATTTCTCTCTGGAAATGTAGCAGATGTAGAAGTTGAGAGGCATGAAAGAAAAGACACAAGTAAAGTACAAGTACCTCAACATTTGGACTTAAGTGTGGTTGGGTTGGCTCAGTGGGGACAGCAGGACACATCGACTGAGAGTGAATGCCTGAGGTCCAGGGTTCAATTCCAACCGGGACCTTTTCCTGCATGTCTTCCACCTTCTCTCGCCCCTCTCACCTAGCTGTTCTATGAGCGGAAATCCCAACACAAAAAAAAACATTGGATTTAAATAAGTACTGATACATGTACTTAGTTGCATTCGGCGCTGGTTTCTAGTTTGGCGCAACAGTTTACAAAACTAGTTTGGTTATGTACTATACCAAGGTTCTTTATTGGTTATTCCTATGTAGCGTTTATGGTTCTTCTATTGTTTTTTCCATCAAAATTGCATTAAGTTGACATGTAAATGCAACATGCCCTTCCTGTCCAGTGAACCACTTATCTCCACTTTAATGATTTTGAATGTTGGGGACAAAACTTTTTGGATTTTTCAGACAGTCCTCTTAACAAAAACGTGTTTTATGACATTTTTGTATTTTCTCAAAGATTGAGAGTCAGCAAGTGGACCTTTTACACTGAAAAGAGAAGTCATCAAATTAGTACTTGGTGTCGTCATTTATAGGATTTTTCTCATGAAAAGGGGAGGAGTGTATTTCAAACCATCCGGTTTTTTTAGAAATGCAGATAAAAACCTGGGGTCCATTGTCCAACCACCAGGCACCTTTTGTAGATGTCTTTACATTGTGGTTTGTACATGTACAAAGAGCATTTTATAACTCTGAGTTACTTTAAAGTTTCATAACTTTGCAAAACTGAAGTAGATATCTAATCAAAATCCCTTTGTAAGCCAAACTGCATGAACATTTAAATGAAGTTAGACTTGTAAAGAGTATCCCAAATGAACCTCAGCTTGACCCATTCTGGTCAAATGATCCATTATGGGCTTTGTAACTGTGGTTGAGGATACAGTGTACCAAGGCGTCTTAAAGAAAGCCAGATGGTACCAGAATCTAGTAGTCTCCTTGTTAGCCTTGCCCACAGCTCGTTACAGAACAGTTGATGTGCAGTATGTAAGCTGGAAGGATTGGTCTTGCCTGCCTCTTTCACTTCCGTTAAAGGAAATTGAGCCTGGGGTGTGTGTTTTTTAGGGTCAGCCCGAGGATGCGTGCACCGCTGGTATCGCCAAGGGCGTATAACGGGTTCACACAGCAGGGCTGTGGAACCCTATTGTTTTCGCTGATTTCCTCCTCCAGTTTCATTATTATATAGTATTCCACGCCACATAAAACGTGATGCTTGCAGCCTAAACCGCTACATCGGTGCGGGACGCGCCACTTTCACGGACTGGGTCCCCAACTCCGCAAAGACCCGTCAGCCAAAAAGTTGACCCCACTTTCCACCACTATGTGGCGCTTATACAAGGACAAAACGCGTTTGGCTGTTATAACTCGCAAACCGTACAGGTGAAATTTAAAAACCTTAATCCAGCTTCCCTGGATCTACTTAAGCTAGTGATATAGGACCACCCCATTCCGCCTACGTATCTTGTTATGCGTGTGAAAAATCAGGATGTATCAAAACGACTTTTCTATCTCACTCCGAGAACGTGCAATGGCTCGCACGGAACTGGACAACATAGCATCTCCAGACCAACCGTGACACAAGAGTTTAGTAAAGAATTTTATAGGATAATAAATTGCGAGTGCTAACGCAAACAAATTTGTGTTAGTAGCTATTGGAAACATTTCCTTTGCCATATCTCGGCCAAAATACAGCTATCAAAGCCAAACTTTAGAATATTTACTTGCTATGAACCCCTGAGGCTCTGTACCAAATTTGACGAACATGTGCCGCTAGGGGTGCCACAAATACAAAAAAGTGTGTTTTTCACGACTACTTGGCCATATCTCGGCCAAATAAGCTTGTTCAACACCAACTTGGTGTGATTGTTTGCTGCCGCACGGAAAGCTTCATACCAAATTGGTAACGAGGGGCCACTAGGGGGCGCTATTAATTCTCACGTTTTGTGAGTTTTTTGGACAACGTCAATAGCGTTTAAATGGAAAAATTTGCACCATGTGCAAATATCGCTTGCCACTCAGTACATTGCTACAAAACTCAAGCCGTAATGATTGTTTGCCAACCACCCCACGGCGAGCCCACTGCCAACAATTTTTAAAGACAGCCCTCTAAGGCGTTCTAATCAACATATAGACCATGTTCCCCGCGTCTGCGGGGACGACTGGCGGGGGAGGCTTGGACCCCGTTGAACGCTGCATTTACTAGTTACTGTCTGTCTTTCCTTGTTAATTCATAGAGAACTTGATTTGGTTCAACTAGTAATCTGTGTTCACCAAGGCCTAAATTAGGACGGGGGAGTTAAAGGCTTTGGTTAATTATCCTGTTTGCTTTTAGACAGCAGCATAGTACATAGCCAGCGCATGGTATCGAGGCGAGGAAAGAATGACATTCTGACAGCATAAACACGCAAAAACATCGTTTCTAACATCTAAATGCAATAGAGAAAATCAGATTATCGTACGTTATCAGTGTTTTCTCTTGCTTGTGAGACTTAGGTGCACATATTTGGCGGATGATTAAGGGTCCTCCAACACAAAATGTTTTTCAATGAAAATCATGCAATTTCACAAATATTTGGATCATTATTAATCCCATATTTGTGTAAAGATGGAAAAGCTAAGCAGATAATGAATAGATAACACTCAAAAAGCTTCCAGATAAAACTGCTAAAGAAGTCCACTGGAGACCCGACTACAGTCATTAGATCTGAGAAGTCTTTTAGTTGCATTCATTCGGCTTAGGTGCTCCCCAAAAACAGGCTCGGTGCTGCTGTGTCCAAGCCCCATAATGGTACCCAAATCACTTGGTTTGTGCACTTTCATTTTTCTCATGAAAAAGGGAAGATTGTGTAGGTTCATTTGTCAATCAGGCTTTTCTCAAATTGTTGAAAAACCTTTGCCGGGTTCAACGTCAAGGTTTTTTCATTTGTCCAGTCGGGCAAGTGAATTATTTATTTTTTTACCTGCCAAAGTACATTTTTACTTGCCCCTATACAAGGTGTTTGTCTCAGGAAAAAAACATTTAAAATAGTGGCATTAGTAAAAGCAACATAGCGGGGGGAAAAAAGTCCAAGTCCAAAACTTTTACAGCATAAAAATATATCACAAACGCGACAACGCAATTGGTTGGCCCACAGCACGTAGTTCAAATCATTCAACGAGCATTTCTCGACAGGGGCAAGAGAAAGAAGGTATTATGATATGATGAAATCATATGGGCAAATGGGTTGATATATACTTACCAGACGTGGTGTTTGTTGCCCCGGGCCATTGCAACCTTATTGTTAAGCCCTACTCTGTCTTTAATGTTTGTGTTTTTTTACTTTCCATGTTTATCTCGGGGGAAGCTTGATTATTGAACTAGTAATCTTTGTTCACCAAGGCAAATTAGTGGACGAGGGGAGTTAAAGGTTCGGGTAGTCCCGCCTTTGCTTCTAGATGGCATCAAAATGACATAGCAACAGCACGGTACTAGGCCCTAAAGCCCGAATGTCTTTGATCTTGTGCAGGTCGGTGTAGATGACATGGATGCAGATTATATACACAGTCCTGGAATGGTAGACACGAGGGGAGGACAAGTCTGTAGACTGGACGGCCTCTGCGAGATCTGAGTCACTTCCCTTAGTTACATGTTGTAATGTTTAAACAGAGGAGCGAGGCTAGGCTAGAGTTAGGAGTGTCGCTGTATTGAAGGGTCATCCAGCATGACTCAACTCCAGGCCTTTACCCGACTCGTCAGAAATGAGTCGTGATCGGGCCTGCCGTGTGACGGCCAGGCGAGTCATGTAGGAAGGAGATGTTTGTAGAAACACGATGGATTCAACCTCATCCCACACGACAAGTTCTCACAGCAAAGACATTAAGATTTTTTTTCAAACCGCTTGTGACGATGTGAAAGAAATGCAAGAAGATATTACATATACATACATATTTTTAGGTTTCCCAAAAAAAGTACAATATTAGAAATGCAGGATAAATTTTGATCAGTGTACAGGAAAACCGCCAAAAGAAGAAGATAAATAACCTCTTGCTGACCAGGAGTTATTATTAACTAATTATTTAATAATGTATTATCTTTTGAAGTGGGGGAATTTGCTGCCCCAAGAGACCAATAGATCAGAATAAGTGTCGCAGATAAATACTTTTTTTTTTATCGGGAAACACTGAGGAAAGAGTAGAATGACATATCTACTTTAAAGGCCTTGGCAAATAACTTGATTCATAAGGTGTTGGAAATGGACCAGCCTCTTTTTACAACTTACTGGGGGAAGCAACATTTTTAGGGTCAAAATGTCGTCATACTCACTCTGTTAAACTCTGGGTTAGGTTGGAAAGAAGTGGAAAAAGGGCCCATTTATCTGTGATGTCATCCCCCCCCCCCATCAAACAGCATGGAGCCAGTTACGATGGAATGCGTTATCTCATCTCTCTGAGGAGGGTTGGGGAGAGTGGGATCTCCTCCACATGGCAGACAAATCCCCCAAATATAGCCTTCCTAAGATCAAACCTACATTTATGAGAATTTGAAGATTTTCTGTATAGTTTTTAGAGGGTAAAACTTAAGTTTAACATGTTATGCACATCAAAATTAAAATCTTGTTTTTTCTATCATTCTTTTTTTGCCACAGAATACTTATTTTACTATTTACTTTACACCTTTTTGAAGCCATTAGAACGCTTCTCCTTATTTTCTTTTTTTGAATGTGGTAATGTAATAGTCTGGGATGTTATGGTTAATCCACAATTGATTGATGATCATTGATCAGTGATTAATCAATTGTCATTGTATTAAGATTATATTGGCAATCTGGGATTTTGGATCCCCTTGCCTACCTTAAACTGTTCCATTAGGTTCAAGTGAAAATAGAAATTGGTATTGGTCCTTGGTTATTCCTCCTCCATAATTAAAAACATGACCAGACACATGCATATTTGTGAGGACAACAAAATGTTTAGTAATAATTTCAACCATTTTTTTTATAGTCAGCGGATGTCGATGGTCATATGTGTCCTTTTCTGATGCTTTGTCTAAGAAAACAGACTTCGCTGGGCACATCTAGTTTGTTGAACGCACGTTTAAAGTTGAGTATCAGCGTCATGGCAGATGTTGGCTGGATAGAGGAGGTGAGTGATCCTGCACACGGTCGGGTTTCCTTCCAACGTGTTGTTTGCAGTCTGGAGCGAGAGTTCTCCTGATCCTTCAGCAGCCTGTCAGGGAGAATAGCGGTTGCGGGAGTGGTTTAATCAAGGAAATGGATGCAGGGTCATGTGAGTTGTTTGGGCAACCAATGGATTGGGAGGGGACTGTGACTTCTACAGCAGGTGGAGGCGGCTTGCTGACGGCTGGCAAACAGAGCTGGGGGGGGGGCACCCACTCAGTTTGGCACCACCAGATGACCTACTCAGCGGTGAACACATGCTGACTGTGTTGAATGCTACATTTAACTTGCAGTTACTCACAGATGTTCTTGACAGCAGTCATATTTTGATACAACAGGATGTGACACGCAATGTGTTCATATAACTGTCACACCTGAAAGTAGATATGGAAGTGGTCGGGTTTAAATTGTGGTTGAGATTAGGCTGCACGATATGAGGAAACTATGCAATTTGCGATAATGTTGTGAATATTGCTATAAGCTATTAGTGCCGAAAATAAAACTATTATTAAAGTGTACTCAGTTCAGTTTCTGCAAAACTGCTTGTTGAACTTGAAGACAGGAAAAACTTCCAGCATTTTTTTGTTGAAACCAATTGAAACAGTGGATTGAACATAAAAGGCAGCCCTAAAAAGACTGAGTTACTCTTTTAAAGTGCACTTATCTACTGATTTCTTTCAGCTAACACATAAAAAATCTGGTCTTCAGGATTTGTAGCAGCCTCTCATGATGTGTTATTGTGCCAGTTGATATTGCCATGACAATAATAAAAAACAATATATTGGGCAGCCTTGTTGAGATATGCATTAACATAGTTGGAAACTGTCAGTAAGAGCTCTAAACACGGTAAGAAGTGTTAGAGGAGGAGTAAAGAAAGCACAGTATAGGAAGGGCTGTATAAAAAAAGCCAAACAGGAGCCTAACATGGATTTCTGGAATCCTTCTTAGAGGTAATGTAAACTTAAGCTGAAACAGTAGCGCAAGGTGGTCTTATTAAGCACAGTGTAGCCTACATCTGTGATGCAATTCAGTATTAAGCAACAGCATGCAAGTTCACATGTTATGTGGAAGTTGAATCAATGTGATCTTCTCTTGTTGAGAGAGAAAAAAGTGAGCCAACCATACTGTAGCTACTGTAGTGATGCACAGTGTGGTAACCTCTAATCGATGAAACCAGGAGCCACTGAGAAACTAGATAGCAATGTGGGCGCTTTTGCAATACTTCCACTTGGCATGTCACAGAGGGAGCCGTGGGCATAGCTGTTTGGGTTTTGTCCTGCTTGCTTATTTTATTTTATTTTAGAATTGGCACTCATTAATTTAGGGTTTATATTCTTGTGTTGTACCAACACTATGTTGCATAAAAGTGCACCACAAAAGGAGTGGGTTGTATAATAGTTTGTATTACTGGCAATTCTTTTACTCAATTTCACTCAGAAATCAAGAAACAGAAATAATCCCATTTGTTTTGACACCTCTGTAGAGCTGCAAAGATTAATCGATTAGTTGTCAACTTTAAATTAAAGCTATACTGCGAAGGTTCTGTTCCCTCATGAGGAATTTTAAGTAATGACAAACAAAACGTCGGCACGTCCAATGATACAAGCTTCCGTGCCCCCACCCCTCCTCCACACTGTTGCAGAGTAGCCAAGGAGGAGACACTCACATGCGTTCTGACCGGGAAAGTCGCTCGGATGCCACAATCTTCGAAGCATAGTCATTACGGCAGATCATTTGACAATTTTTTTTTTTTTTTACGTGGTGGCGGGATTTCAGCGAACACTCAAAGCAGCAGACTGAGTACCATTTAATTTCTCTTTATTTTATCGAAAATCATATTCATCAAAATAATTAAACACGATCGCTATACACAAAAATTGAGTCGATGAAGACAAACGACTCGCACCTGACTGGCAGACCACAGTATGTGCGCCTGCAACACTGTGTGTCAGACAGCGTGGTAAGCAACACCGGGGCCCCGCAGGGGACTGTCCCCTCTCCCTTCCTCTTCACCATCTACACCACAGACTTCAACTACCACACAGAGTATTGCCATCTCAGAAGTTTTCTGATGACTCTGCTGTGGTTGGATGTATCAGCGAGGGGGACGAGGCTGAGTACAGAGCTGTGGTGGGGGACTTTGTCACATGGAGTTAGCTGAACCACTCCAGCTCAACGTGACAAAGCAAGGAGTGGTGGTGATCTAAGGAGAGGCAAGGCAGCAGTGAGCCCTGTTTCCATCCAGGGGGTCAGTGTGGACATGTGGAGGAGGAACTACAAATACCTGGGAGTGCACTTAGACAATAAACTGGACTGGGCCAAGAACAATCAAGCCCTCTACAGGAAGGGCCAAAGGAGTCTCTATTTTCTGAGGAGGCTGAGGTCCTTCAACATCTG
>NC_045744.1:1839232-1839386 GCF_008692095.1 Etheostoma spectabile
TGGTGGCCAGTGCTATCCTCTTTGCTGTTGCATGCTGGGGCAGCAGGCTGAGGGTAACAGATGCCAACAGACTCAATAAATTGATTCGGCAAGGCAAGTGACGTCGTGGGGGTGGATCTGGACTCTCTGTTGGTGGTGTCAGAGAGGAGGACGC
>NC_045744.1:1839411-1851049 GCF_008692095.1 Etheostoma spectabile
GACCAAGGTAACCATAGTCCTCGATTGGAAAGAGAGTATAGTGCTATCCTCCGGAGTTAGAAGACACACAAGGCAAAGGTTAACGGACATAGAGAGGAATTTTCCATGGCCCTCTAGCACTCCCCGACAGTGGATCATGGAGACTAGTTAGACATTAATCAGTATAGTCAATTGAAAACACAACGATATAAGGATCTTTCTATCGATTTATGCCCAACACACAATAAATACACGTGAGAACATTTTTATACCAATAACAGGACGACTTTGTCCATTTTGCCAGAAATCTACTCCTGTGTCCGTACAGTGGTGGCGGTCAGCTCATCTAACACAACCAATAAGCATCTCTACCTCCGCATCACCTCAAACTCCCTCCCAACCGCTCTCTTGTCTGTTGGTGGGCAGCGTACGTGTGGTTTCCTGCAACTTTGACGTTCTCGTCCACTGTTTCTGCGGCTGGACCAGTGGAGACGGGGATGTGGGGCCGATGGTGGTCCCTCCAGACCAAACCGGCACCCAGCCATCCACAGGGGCGCCCGCCCCTCAGACCAAGAGGTAGGACTATATGTGTGTGTTGTGGGTGTGGGTGAGTGTGTGTGTGTGGTGTGTTTGTGGAGGTCCCCTAATACTGCCAATTGACCACTTCCACTGGCCTTTGAAAGCTTCTGATGTTTCTCTTCATGGGGGGGGCCGATTCACTGCGCAGGCGAAGCAGAGAAAGGGGGGTCACCTGCCTTATGACATCATAGGGGAACATTCAGATTGGCCATTCTGAGCTTAATTTCTCAAAGGCAGAGCAGGATACCCAGGGCTCCCTTTCCAGCCACGTGGTGGTACCAGAGGAGGCTGGGGGAGCTCATCATGTTAAAAAAGTGAAAATGTTTAATGTTAAAAAAATATATTTTCATGCCATGGGACCTTAAGTGAGACCAGATTCAAATTGAGGACATCTCAGTTAATATGATTAGGACCTCCCTCTTAGACCTGTTGACACATACATGGTTTATTTGAAAAACTGAGACATTTCCTCATTTGTGCCCTTCATGTCCATGTTTTTGTATGGATAAATAAGTTGTACTTTGACTGAACTAAAGTACACGACTTTGCGTCTGGCACTAACAAGCAAGGACAGTAAACAAAACAAAAATGTCTCTCTCTTATCGGTAGCTCTCTTTGAAGACTGTCCTGGTCAAGAGTACAGACAAACAAGTGACAGATAACAACAAATAAATGAATAGAAATATCATGAAATCAAGAATAAAATAAAACTACCAGAACAGGACCTAAAAAACCGAGAAACAGACTCGATCATGAATATGCAGCCCTTGATCCTTAAAATATATTTGCAAATGAAAGGAGGGTTTTAAAAAGAAACTGTTTAAGACTCTCTCGAGCCTCCGCTTTGACCTTCTCTCATTCACAAAGCTTCCGTGATGGATGTTTCCGTGGAGGACAGCAGCAGCTCAGGATGAAGATTCCACCTTGATTTCTGTAACCAGATCAACGAGTAATAAAAATGAGCCCTGTGTGAGTCAGTCATATTTTTGCTGAAGCATGCTCATATTGAGTCTCCCGTTTACAGCAGTGGGCCAGGCTGAGAATGAACAATTCCACCTAGATCTAGGCATACAACACATTATCGAACCTGATGTATGACGCTAGATAAGTCTTAGATTTTGGATAGGGTAACATTACGTGTTGTCTTTTCCTGGGTTTAAAGGCTGCATTCCAGTAAAGTGATGTCATTTCTGTTGTAGCTGTTTCCTGTTATTTTGCCTTCATCCGATCAGTCATTGCACATATCGGTGATTATTCTTGAAACATCATTGTGGTAATATTTGTGTCAAACGCTATAATATCAACACTGTTGTGTTTGGTGAAAGAAAATTGGATATCTGATTTCTCTACACTTATATATTCGTTTGTGAAAAGATAGAAAAACACTAACCAGAACAGACAGGTTATTAACATTAAAAAGCCACTGATGTATACAGTGGTGCACAATGAGAGTCACAATGGTATCAGCTGCATTTTTTACGTTCTTAAAGGTCTTATTTTGAAATTATGGTGAAAGTGGTGTGACATTAGAAGTAGATGTGTTTACACACCGCTGTCAGGAGCCCTTGAACGCAAACACACTGCCACCTCTTAGTGGAGTGCTCAGAAGTTAAAAGAATCATGTGTGTTTTTGGAAGGGGTACAGAGGAGGAAAAAAGGCGAGCACTATACGTTGCATTTTTTTTAAAAGAACTTTATTGAAATGGTGTTTCATGTCAAAATCTACGATTCAAGAAATGATTTCAACATGAAATAGCCATTCAAATTAGGACTTTTCAATTTTGTTTGCAAGAAAAATGCTGGACCTTTATTTTTATTACCTTGTCTCTTGTCTCCCCCTGTGCGGACCGTGGGACTTAATCCTACAGTGCAGCTGGGGGACACAGACCCCCGAGTAAAACAGGGGAAGAGTGAAGAGAGGTTGAAGAGGATGAAGGTGGCGAGTTGGCCAGCCTGCCCATCACGGCGCACGGACGCAGACTGTGCATGTCTTCTGGAACCACATGTTCGGGGAACAGGGGGCGCGGCTGCACATCAAGCAGAGGCGGGAGCGCGAGTAGGGGCACATCATGTGGACGCTCAGCGGTCACCAGGAACGCGAGGGAGGGACGACGTCCGGCTGGCACACTCCATGTCTGTACCAGGTAAACCGTCAGGCATGCTTCACTTCCAAATGATAGGCGGTGCTGCTACGTAACAGTGGTAGTCTTTCAGTTTTGATTTCGTCTTCACAATCTCTTTATTTTCATGCAGTCATACGTAGTACACTACAACAAGTCCCCCCCCCCCCCCCCACCCCCACCACTACACTACCCAACCCACAAAAAGGTCGCATCAACATCTGTCCCACTAAGGCCTAAAAAACAAGAAATTCTAAAAGCTAATTTATAGACCGCATCACATGCACAGAACAAGGCACCTCCAGAAAAGCCATGTATGCAAAATAACCCCCCCCCCTCCCCCCATGAGTTGTTTGGCGCGATTTGCAGTCATTTATTTCCATTTTTTGTCCATTTATGGTATTTTTGAGGTACTTGTACTTACTTTCTTGCAACTTTCTACTTCTACTGCCCCCATTTAGAGTGAAATGGTTTTACTTTCTACACTATCATCATGACAAGCGTTAGGTTACAGTTACTTTAGTTACTAGGTACTTTACGCATTAAGATTTTGCCACACAAACAAGGTAGTTTTAATGGTGTGTATTATAAAGTAACCTAGCTGAGATGTCCAGCTGAGATGATGAGGACCATTAAAAAACACACAGCTGCTTGGATCCTGTTAGTGTTTTTCATTGAGTACTTAATTTTAAACTTCAAGTACATTCTGATGATATACATACTTACATACAGTACACCAAGTAACACTTAACTATCAGAATGCCTGGGTTTCAGTGAATGCTGTGTGTGTATGATGTAGGTGGTGGTGGAGGGCGTGGCAGACAGACACAGTGGGGGACACATAGCTTGTGGACAACATCAGATCATAGATGGACTCAATGCTGAGGACTGCAGGGTGTGTATGTCGTCATCACTAACTTACTTATACTTTAACTTCAAATATTAGAATTCCCGATCTATTGGATTGGATTATATTGGACGATTTAAAATACATATATCAGAATCATTTATGATGACAATGAATGAATCTGATAAATAAATATTAAAAAAGTGAAACAGACTGTCAACCCATGATAAAGTGTTGGTGTTGCTAGTCTGTCCACAAGAGGACGCTCTACAACAGTCCCTGTTAGTGATGGGTTGAATAGTCTGTCAGCCCAGAGGACGCTCTACAACGTCCCGTAGTGATGGCGTTGCATAGTCTGTCCACCAGAGGACGCTCTACAACGTCCCTGTTAGTGAGGTGTGGCATAGTCTGTCCACCAGAGGACGCGTCTACAACGTCCCTGTAGTTGATGGCGGCGTTCGCAGGTCTGTGCACCAGAGGACGCTATACAACGTCCCTGTAGTGATGGACTGTGCATTGGCTGTCACCAGAGGACGCTCTACAACGTCCCTGTAGTGATGGGTTGCTATGTCTGTCCACCAGAGGACGCTCTCAACGTCCCTGTTAGTGATGGCGTTGAGATAGTCATGTCCACCAGAGGAGCTCTACAACGTCCCTTAGTGATGCGTGCATGTCTGATTGCGTTTTTTTTTCTTCAGATCCAGAAGTCACGCTCCGCCGACGAGATTCTCATCCTACGTGAGTAACACTTAACTACAATTGGAATCCCTCTTCTCATTAGATGTGTTTCAGTCTCCAGAAAACAAATGGCGCACAGTGTGTCCAGGATCTACGGTGCGCGCCACACTGACCAGTGTGATCCTTTAAGCATGTCCATCAAGTCTTTGAATGGAACTTAACTTGTATCGTCCTTCCTCTTGCAGCGATAGACTCCTCCGCAGGAGACCAGCGAGTGGGGGGCCAGGCAACATGCTGAAGAACCTGGACCCCATCCTCATCACCATCATCGCCATGTCGGCGCTCGGCGTCTTCTGGGGCCATCTGCGGGTGGTTACATGCTGCATGCTAGACAGGGCAGCATGACCGAAAGGGATTTATATGCCCTGGAGAACTATAACTTTGAGCTGGGGACGGCGTGAAGCTAAAGAAGGACAAGATTAACGGAAAGACTAACTATTCAGAGGCGTGAGAGGGACAGAGGGACGGAGCTGTGATTGCTCGAATGAACAAGTAATGCAGTCAATCAAGGGAGGCAACACGGGGCTGAAGCCACCAATGGGACGGCAGGGTGGGGGAAAGGAGCCAAGTCATTTTTTTCCCAGGAGCGGCAGTGGAAGGGACTGAACTGTAGGGTGGCCAGGGTGTTAAAGAATCTGTACAGCGAAAGGACAAAAAAGAAAGAAAACATAAAGATGGTCTATTTTGTTTTTTCGGGGGCTTTGTTGATTTCATGTAATCACATGATGGGTTGAGGACCAATTCAGATGAAAGTATTGTTTGCGTACTTATTGAGAGATAGATTTTTTTTTTATTCTTTCAGACGTCATAGTTTCACAGAAAGACAAAGTAGGTGAATTATTTTCTATATGAAATCTGGTCATTAGCTGGCCGTGTTGTGTGCGGGTGCGTGTGTGTGTGTGGGTGTGTGTGTTGGGGGTGGTGTGTGTGTGTGTGTGTGTGTGGTGTGTGTGTGTCTAGTGGGTGATTACACCATTTAATCTGTATACATGAATGTGGTGTGTGTGTTGGTATGTGTGGTGTGTGTGGGTGTGTGGTGGGTGTGTTGTGTGTGTGTGTGTGGGTGTACATGTGTCATATTCATATACATCGGCATTACAGGTGTGTGTGCCGGTGTGTTAGTGTGGCATTACACTCATGTATTGTATACATTGAAGGGTGTGTGTGTGTTGTGCGGTGTGTGTGTGCGTTGTGCGTGGTGTGTGTGTGGCGGTTACTATGGGGAACCTTGTCCACTTCCAACAGTGCTTTTTTTTTTTTTTTTTCTCCAATTTTTCTGTGCCTTGTTTTTCGGCTGGTGTTCCGTCCGTGCTCCAGGGTCCTATACACCACAAGTGAGGAAAAGTCCGGAAATTACCAGTTTGTGATTATACAGATAACTACAAAGTGCAGTGTTGCAGTAGTATACTGTCGAACAGCACGTGTGTCTGTGTGGATCGAAGTCTTGCTCGTCCCCATGACAGGTAAAGACACCCATTCAAATGTTAAAATCCAAGTTGAGAGCTCATGGTTTTGGAACAGCTTTGGAAAATGATGGAACTTCAGAATAGAACAGTGTAGGAGCCCTGAAGGCCTATGTTCACGGCACATGACCACATCCAACATATTGTACATAGCTTTAATATATTTGAGCGCCCCTTTTTCTATAGAAAAGACACCAGTGCCGCAGTATCCTTTCTATGTTGGAAACTCGCCCATTGTACAGAAAAGTATCTTTTAACAGGCAGAGACACAAACCTGTTGTAGGCGTTCTTTTGCAAATGTGATCACAGCTGGTGTGATTACTTTTTGTTGCGTGTTTGGTTTGTGCTCGGGAACAGGAGGGTTTCTTCAACGACGGAAATGGAGATTATGGAGGGGATGCCTCAGAAATGCCTCATGGGAAAACAGTGGTTTTTGTTACAGGGTAAAAACGGACCACCTCAGTACCACTGGGACGAGGGCAGCTAGCCGAGGATGGATCATTCATGGGATGTTTTCATCAATAGCAGCTAACGTTTCTCAGGCACACAAAGAGACGGAACCTTGGATCGGAAGTGGTGTCCAGGCGCCCCGGAAGACTGCCCAATTTAGCATCTTATGAGGATGACGGGACCGGCGGACCCTGCTAACTCTTACATACCCTAACTATGATACTAGTTAGCATGGACGATGCTCTTCAGTGTTTTATCTGGGCGAACTATCAGAGAAGGATCAAAATGACGTTTAAAAAATAAAAAAAAAAAAGGCGGACCGGATGGCTCAGTGGGGGTGAGGGGGCGCCATATATGGGGGTACATCCTCTAAGCAGCAGGCCGGGTTGGACCTCGACCTGCGGCCCTTTGCTGCACATCATTCCCCCCCCCCCTGGCTCTCTCCCTTCACTTCCTCAGCGGTCCTGGCATTAAGGCCCAAAATGACGAAAAATAATCTTTAAAAGAAAAAATAACATTAAAAACCCAACAGGTGGTATTGGTTTTAAGCGGTCCAATCATGCCCCACAACCATCTCTAATAATTAAGTCCCATTTCATAACAAAGCTGAGCTTACTAGCAATCAGTGTGGAGACCCAACAGCGACTGCCTCTAAAGCAATAGGGCTCATTGATTTTTATACTTGTTTTGTATTTTAAGAATTGTAAATCTGATTAAAAAACATCAATTTCTAGTGAAAGACTTTGTCTGTGCAGTTCGCTGCAGTTAATCAGCATTATCACCATTGTTTCATTGTGGCCGTCAATGCTGCGACGCGGCCCATGGAACTGTGTAATCTCCAGTGATCAGTGCTGCTCGCAGGATCCTTTTGAGTCTGTGAGTGGCAGGACATTGCTGAAAATCAGAAATTCTTTTTTGAATCTTTATTTTTCAGTGAAATACTATAAATATTGTGTCTCGAATAAATACTCTATCTGTGTTTTAGCTTTTGTAGCTAAATGTGTTGGTGATAGGTCACTTGTTCATGGCACTGTATCCGTGGGGGGGGTGGGGGGGGGTTTGAGTCTTGGAAGGCAGAAATGTGTGCAGGTCACGGGTGTGTCACCTGTATCAACCGCAACAGATTGCACTTGAGATGAGAAACAGGACATGTCTTAGCGAATGTTCTGTTCCGCTGACAAGGCTCAGTGATTGAGAAGCACATCAAGACAGGTGGGGTAGTCTGACATTTTGTCTGGTGGGGGGGGGGGGGGGGGGGGGGGGGTCGGGCGTGACTGGGACACTCCACACCTGCCCGGTTTTAATGTAGCATTATGTTGGCGTGTGTGAGTCTCAAAATACACAGAGAGACTGTTTTCATTTCTCAATTCATTCTTTTCATTCTATTTAGCCTTGTGTTTATCCTCCCCTGCTTTGCCTGTTCATGAAGCATAAAGTCTAATTTATCACTTGCATTGCTGCAACCGTCAACTTTTATAGTAATATACGGGCAGCAGCTTCATCAGTAAACGATCTGCTATTTCAGTAAGCATTTTTAACGGTAATGTATTTTACTGTAAATAGACAGTTTTACTGTAATATTTGAATTTACGTATATGCTAGCTGCAATGCAATTCCCGCCTTTTTACTTATTCCCAGATGCATTGGTATAACAATAAATACCTGTAATCTGTAACAGTCACAGATAGCAGAGACGGTTTAGAACCGAGACGCCGACTCTTAGGAGACTAGCGGCACGTCCCAGTGTTTGACGCCAACGGAGGAAGTGAACGTGAACACAGATATGAACGATTCCTTCGCCAGTAGTCGGCAAGGAAATATGGACCCATTTTTCACAAGCCACACTCTCCTGAATATCACAACACCAACGTGGCATTTTTCAGACGGCCTCATCAAGAGAGAATCAACTAGTTGAGACCGTTCCGTCTCAGGACCGAAGTCTCGCGAGATCTGGCGGACACAGAGAGCTAACGTCAGTAACAAACTAACAACTCTGGATGCTAAATGTCTGTAAGATGTGAAATATCTAGCAAAAGAACATATTCATTAAGTTATTAAAATAAACTTTCATCCATCACAACGTTCAAATAGGCCGCCCCCTTTAAACGACAGGAAGGTGTATCGTGGCGCTGCTTGAAATGCGCTTTAGTAAAGAGCATCCTTGCAGTGTACTGTGAATTATTCTTCCCAGAATGCCTTTCCATTTACAGTAGATCCTGTATACATAATTAAACAGTAAGACACTTGAAATTACTGTAAATTTATTTTGATCATGACATTTACAGTGTGTGTAACATCTTCTTAGTGTAAACTAAAGCTGTTTTAAATTCATGGTCAACAAATCTCATTCATATTAAATTATACCCATGGCTTTTTTTGAAATACGGAAATTTGAATTATTTTGACTAATAGTTTAGGTCAGAGGAATGATGTTGATAAATATTTGCAGAATGTTTTGTGTATGGAAACATCCATGTGATTTTTGGGTAATTTTGGTTGAAATAAATCCATATTTCGAATAGAAAGTTTGAAAACGGGTCAATTTGAGCGAGGACAACACGAGGTTAAATGAAATCACTGTGTGGTTGCACTAAGAAACATTTCAATCAAATAAAGGTGATCTTGAGATTATTAATTTTATCATTATTAGAGCCACACCGGCTTCAGCAAAAGACACAGACGAGATGATACAAACTATAATATTTTTCAGTTCAAAAAAAGGTTTCCCCCCCCCCCCCCCTCCCAAAAGAAAGGATGCTGCAGCCACTCGACATGAAACAAATGTTGCACGATGATATTCAAAAAGAAGAAAAAAAAGAATCTGTGTTATGATGTTTATCAATGAGGAGGCAGGAAGGAGAGGACAGTGTTAATGTTGCTATTTTTACACCGTTTCAGATGGTGTATTATTCTGAAAAGTACAATTCACAGAGATGTTTTTCATTCTGGAATAAGCTTCTATCTTTGAGACGTTCCAATTTGATTTGCTTGGTATAACATCACCTTGTTTTACTGTCACTGATGTGCGTGCCTTTGTTTTATGATTTGTTTTCTTTGTATGACAAGAAGAAATGTGTTTTCTCTCATTCAGTCATGCTTCTGTATTTTTTGCTGTCTCAGATCCAGAAAAAAACAAAAAACAAAAGAAAGGACATAAGATGTAAAAGGAAATAAAAAATAGAATGGGAAAGCAGTTAGGCTTAAGTGACTAAAAGTATTGTCTGTACTTTGACTTCCTGGTCCACCCAGACCCATCCGTCTCTGTGCTAGACTCTGATCATTGACTATTACATTCCAAAGAATTGGATCAAATAAATGTTTTAAGTAAATGCGGCTCTGTTGTTTCTTTCCTAAAATTACATAATGCTATCTAGAAAAGGAGATAGTCTGGTTGATGCCAGGGGTTTTATTGGATCTACATTTCTTTGAAGATATAGTTTATGGAAAAGGGGACATTTTGTTCATAAATAGATATTCAAATTTTATGTTCTTCAATGGAGCATGGCAAATGAATTCCCTTATCCCATTGTTTTAGGGACACGGTTATCATAAAATCGGGTGATAAACTATCTTTGCTCGCTTATCTGGGTTGGGTCTCGGGGTCCAGCTCAGCAGGGACCCCAAACTTTCCCGAGCCACATTAACCAGCTCCGACTGGGGGATCTGGGGCGTTCCCAGGCCAGGTTGGAGATGTAATCTCTCCATTAGTCCTGGGTTTGACCGTCTCCGTGGTCAACCAACCGCGCCAAAGTTGGAGACAGAGGCCGGCAGAGCAGAGCCAAGTCTCGGTGACCCAGAGCAGATGAGTAAGTAGGTGGTTTAACCATGGAGATGCAGAAAAATGCAGATCCAGAAACACAGGATCTATCTCCTGCCCTCCTCCTGGAGGATCCCTACTCCCCCTTCCTCTAGCCCACAGGTTAATACCTCTCTCCAGCTGATCCCCCTCCCCCTACCCCTCCTGTGACCTCTGGTGCCTCACTGCTGACCAGGTGAGAAGACAGCTGACTAGACTCACTCAATAAGGCTGCAGGCCCTGATGGTATCCATCTGGGTGCTCAAAGCTGTGCCTCCCAGCTATGTGGAGTCTTTCACCATGTCTTCACCTGAGCTTAGTCTCCAAAGGGTCCCCGTGCTGTGGGAAGACATCTTGCCTCGTTCCTGTGCCAAAGACGCCACGTCCCAGTGACTCAAGGACTACAGACGTGGACTGACCTCCCACCTTATGAAGACCCTGGAGAGACTGGTTCTGGACAGCTGCGGCCCATGGTCAGACCTCTCTGGACCCCCTCCAGTTCGCTACCAGCCCGGTTGGAGTTGAGGACGCCCATCATCTTCCTGCTCAACCACTCTACGCCCACCTGGACAGGCCGGCGAGCACGGTGAGGGTCATGTTTTTTTACTCTCCCGTGCTTCAACACTATCGGCGGCCTGCTGGGTGAGAAGCTGACAGCGATGCAGGTGGATCCCCCCCTGTGCCTGGAGTTGACTACCTGACTGGCAGACAACAGTATGTGCGCCTGCAACACTGTGTGTCAGACAGCGTGGTAAGCAACACCGGGGCCCCGCAGGGGACGTCCCTCTCCCTTCCTCTTCACCATCTACACCACAGACTTCAACTACCACACAGAGTCTTGCATCTTCAGAAGTTTTCTGATGACTCTGCTGTGGTTGGAAGTATCAGCGAGGGGGACGAGGCTGATACAGAGCTGTGGTGGGGGACTTTGTCACATGGAGTGAGCTGAACCATCGCTCAACGTGACAAGACCAAGGAGCTGGTGGTGGATCTAGGAGAGGCAAGGCAGCAGGGAGCCCTGTTTCCATCCAGGGGGTCAGTGTGGACATTGTGGAGGACTACAAAATACCTGGGAGTGCACTTAGACAAAACTGGACTGGGCCAAGAACAATCAAGCCCTCTACAGGAAGGGCCAAAGGAGTCTTATTTTCTGAGGAGGCGGTCCTTCACATCTGCGAAGGCTGAGGATGTGTTTGAGTCTGTGGTGGCCAGTGCTATCTCTTTGCTGTTGCCATGCTGGGAGCAGGCTGAGGGTAACAGAGCCAACAGACTCATAAATGACGGCAAGGCAATGACGTCGGGGGGGTGGATCTGGACTCTCTGTTGGTGGTGTCAGAGAGGAGGACGTGTCCAAAATACATGCCATTTGGACAATGGCTCACACCCACTCCATGGCTTGCGCTCAATCACAGGAGACTTTCAGTGATAGACTCATTCCCAACATGCACCACAGATCGACAGAGCGCCACAGGAAGTCATTCCTGCCTGTGGCCATCAAACTTTATAACTCCTCCCACACAGACACTTAGAGAGGTTGAAACTAGACATTATTATCTGTTTTGTGCAATAACAATGGCTTGTAATGTGTGCAATACTCAACTGCTACTGTTATTATTATTATTATTTCTTTTCACCATTGCAACACCTTAATTATGTTATTTATGTA
>NC_045744.1:1851074-1856025 GCF_008692095.1 Etheostoma spectabile
TATATTCAAAAAGAAGAAAAAAAAAAGAACTGTGTTTGATGTTGATCAATGAGGAGGCAGGAAGGAGAGGACAGTGTAATGTTGCTTATTTTTACACCGTTTCAGATGGGTTATTATTCTGAAAAGTACAATTCACACAGAGATGTTTTTCATTCTGGAATAAGCTTCTATCTTTGAGACGTTCCAATTTGATTTGCTTGGTAATCATCACCTTGTTTTACTGTCACTGATGTGCGTGCCTTTGTTTTATGATTTGTTTTCTTTGTATGACAAGAAGAAAGTTGTTTTCTCTCTATTCAGACTGCTTCTGTAATTTTTTGCTGTCTCAGATCCAGAAAAAAAACAAAAACAAAGAAAGGACTAGATGTAAAAGAAATAAACAAATAGAATGGGAAAGCAGTTAGGCCTTAAGTGACTAAAGTATTGTCTGTACTTTGACTTCCTGGTCCTCACCCAGACCCACGTCTCTGTTGTCTCAGACTCTGATCATGACTATTACATTCCAAAGAATTGGATCAAATAAATGTTTAAGTAAATGCGGTCTGTGTGTTTCTTTCCTAAATACATACTGCTATCTAGAAAAGGAGATAGTCTTGGTTGATTTGCCAGGGGTTTTATTGGATCTACATTTCTTTGAGTATGTCTTTGGAAATGGGGACATTTTGTCTATAAAGAGTATTCAAATATTTATGTTCTTCAATGAGCATGGCAAATGGAATTCCCTTTATCTCCATTGTTTAGGGACACGGTTATCATAAAACTCGGGCTGATAAAACTATCTTTGCGCTTATCTGGGCTTGGGTCTCGGGGTCCAGCTCCAGCAGGGGCCCCCAACTTTTCCCGAGCCACATAAAAGCTCCGATGGGGATCCTGGGCGTTCCCAGGCCAGGTTGGAGAGTAATCTCTCACTTAGTCCTGGGTTTGACCGTCTCCGTGGTCAAACCAACCGCCGCCAAAGTTGGAGAACGAGGCCGGCAGAGCAGAGCCAAGTCTCGGTGACCACAGCAGATGTAGTAAGTAGTGGTTTAACCCTGGAGATGCAGAAAAATGCACTGATCCAGAACACCGGATTATCTTCCTGCCCCCTCCTGGGAGATCCCTACTCCCCTTCCTCTAGCCCACAGGTTAATACCTCTCTCCAGCCTGGACTCCCTCCCCCTACCCCTCCTGGGACCTCTGTGTGCCTCACTGCTGACCAGGTGAGAAGACAGCTGACTAGACTCCACTCTAATAAGGCTGCAGGCCCTGATGGTATCCATCCTTGGGTGCTCAAAGCCTGTGCCTCCCAGCTATGTGGAGTCTTTCACCATGTCTTCCACCTGAGCTTAGCTCAAAGGGTCCCGTGCTGTGGAAGACATTTGCCTCGTTCCTGTGCCAAAGACGCCACGTCCCAGTGACTCCAAGGACTACAGACCCGTGGCACTGACCTCCCACATTTGAAGACCCTGGAGAGACTGGTTCTGGAACAGCTGCGGCCATGGTCAGAACTCTCCTGGACCCCCTCCAGTTCGCCTACCAGCCCCGGTTGGAGTTGAGGACGCCATCCTTCCTGCTCAACCACATCTACGCCCACCTGGACAGGCCGGCGAGCACGGTGAGGGTCATGTTTTTTTACTTCTCCAGTGCTTTCAACACTATCCGGCCGGCCTGCTGGGTGAGAAGCTGACAGCGATGCAGGTGGATCCCCCTTGTGTCTGAGTGTTGACTACCTGACTGGCAGAACAGTATGTGCGCCTGCAACACTGTGTGTCAGACAGCGGGTAAGCAAACACGGGGCCCCGCAGGGGACGGCCCCTCTCCCTTCCTCTTCACCATCTACACCACAGACTCAACTACCACACAGACTGCCATCTTCAGAAGTTTTCTGAGACTCTGCTGTGGTTGGAGTGATCAGCGAGGGGGCGAGGCTGAGTACAGAGCTGTGGTGGGGGACTTGTCACATGGAGTGAGCTGAACCTCTCCAGCTCAACGTGACAAGAGACAAGGAGCTGGTGTGATCTAAGGAGAGGCAAGGCAGCAGTGAGCCCTGTTTCCATCCAGGGGGTCAGTGTGGACATTGTGGAGGACTACAATACCTGGGAGTGCACTTAGACAAAAAATGGACTGGGCCCAGAACAATCAAGCCCTCACAGGAAGGGCAAAGGAGTCTCTATTTTTCTGAGGAGGCTGAGGTCCTTCAACATCTGCCGAAGATGGAGGATGTTTTGAGTCTGTGGTGGCCAGTGCTATCCTCTTGCTGTTGCATGCTGGGCAGCAGGCTGAGGGAACAGATGCCAAAGACTCAATAAATTGATTCGGCAAGGCAAGTGACGTCGTGGGGGTGGATCTGGACTCTCTGTTGGTGGTGTCAGAGAGGAGGACGCTGTCCAAAAACATGCCATCTTGGCATGTCTACCCCCACTCCATGGCTTGCTGCTCAATCACAGGAGGACTTTCAGTGATAGAATCATTCTCCAAAATGCACCACAGAGCGCCACAGGAAGTCATTCCTGCCTGTGGCCATCAACTTTAAACTCCTCCCACACAGACACTTAGAGAGGTTGAAACTAGACATTTATCTGTTTGTGCAATAAACAAGGCTTGTAATGTGTGCAATACTCAACGCTATGTATTATTTATTATTTCTTTTCACCATTGCAACACCTTAATATGTTATTATGTAAATACTGTATCATAATATACCTTAAATGTAAATATCCACACTCTTATATTCTTTATTTCTTTATTTAGATTTCTTATATTTTAATATCTGAGCAATTGTAACACGAGTTTCCCTTCGGGGATCAATAAAGTATTTCTGATTCTGATTCTGATTCTGATTTACTTTCTTGCTCCCACCCCCAGACACATCCGACCAATAAGAGGAGTGGACGTTCTTGCGTGATTTGTGATGATGCATTTTGGTACGCTTGGATTTTTCCAGGTGTCAAACCAAACCAAACCAAACCAAACCAAGTCAAACCAAACCAAACCAAACCAAACCGAGGCCAAATCGCTCAAAGTTTACAAACTCACCAAGGAAAAAGGGGGGCATAGAACATCTGCTTAGAAATATAGGAAATATTGGCTAGGATAGAACTACACAATGCTATGGTTTTTTAAATTGTATATGTGAAACACCGGGGGGGGGGCATATTTCAGGGGTGGGGCCGGTGCGACCCCGTGCCCCCCTTCTAGACCCCTGGGCACCCCTCAAATTGGTCTAAAAGTAAGGGTGCAAAGTTAATGTTTTGAGGGGTGGTGGTAGTACTGCAAAGTACAATACTACCAAGTTAATCCAGCAGTACTGGGTATCAACAGAAACACTAAGCCCCCCGATCTGAAACATCCACATTCCTATAAAAAAAACACCCCCAGAAAACAAATGTACTGTAGATTCTTCTTCATTCACCTCTGTTATTGCCATGCGCATATATCATTATAAATGCCTTGATAAAATAATCAAAAGGCAGAAGTGGTCTTGACCAGTCTTCAAATTAAATCCAGATTCTCCTTTATTTGAGACCAAGCCAAGATTGAGTAAAACTGTGACTAACACCTTCAAAAAGTGGTCTCCGGACCAAGACCGGACTCAAGTAGGCCTACCACACAACACTGCTATGAACAATTTTACCTTTCAGCTGCTCTGTTGGCTTTGTGCACTGCATTGTGGGTCTGAAGCGTAGGGTGTGTAAGAATCTCTGTCTGCATGCTGTATCATGTTCGACCACAGAGCGTCAGCGTTGCCTTTCTGAACATTCATGTGCAACAGCTGCATGATTCAGAGACTCAAACTGAACGCATTACATTTATAAAACGGTCTGCTTCAGAGGAAATCTTTTATAATACGCTACATTAAACTGCAGCATTCAGCTCGGCTCAGCCCGATCTCGTGGACTTCTGTCCTGTGGTTTCAATTTGAAGTGAGGCTTCCTGTCCAAACTGGTGCCACTGGACCACTTCCCATGCTGCTGGTTTCAGTGTCTGCAGTTTCAGGGCAGTTATCCTGACTCACATACTGCAGTCTGTCCAGCCATGAAGAAGCAGGCGTGTATAGTATTACTGTACTTGTGCTATTGATCATGTAGAACACAGTTGGAGAACGTGATGGAGGGGTACGGTGCCTTGCTCAAGAGCACATTGGCAGTGCCCAGAAGGTGAACTGGCATCTCTCCAGCAACCAATCAACAATCTGTTCTTTACTTTGGTCCCAACCCAACTCCCTACAGACTGAGCTACTGCCACCCCAAAAGGAAAGCATGGCGTTGTCACACTTGGTCCATTTCAGCCCTCCAAAAAAACTCAGACCTATTAGTCAGCATTTTTGTTCCATATGTGAACACTCCAAAGGGACTCCTCGGGAGCTGGTCTGAGTACGGTTCCCTTTAAGACCCGGTTGCAGTTCTCTTCACCTATGCAGTGTGAACCCAACACCTTTCAGGTTCCTTTTGCCTTTTACCCATGTGTTGTAGCTTTGAGGCCCTGTCAGAGCTGAAGTGGACCAGAAAGAGAACTTCTTCAAGTAAACTGACACTGCAAACGCAAAAAGAACTGAGTCCGCTTCCTTTTGGTCCTCTTTGAGAGGACCAAGTTTGGTTTGTGTATATGTGGAACCACATCAGAGGACTGTAGTTGTGTTTGGTCTTTCCAAAAACTGAAACTGATACTGTACTCTCTCTGAGGGGATTACAGAGGTATGTGGCTGGATGATTGGGCGGTGATGTAAAGGCATTGAGACGGGAACTTCATTCAGGCAGCTGGTAGAATCAGCTGTTACAAACTCATCACACATTGTGCAGACATTACAGAGGCTAAATGTGGGACAGCTGGTCATTGGCTCGTCTTTTTCAACAAATGTGTTTCTGGCAGTGGTGGAAGAAGTACAGTATTCTACCTTTTTCTTTATTTTTTTATCAATGTTTTGGGTATTTTAGGCTTTTCTTTATAGGACAGCTGAAGACATGAAAGGGGG
>NC_045744.1:1856035-1856434 GCF_008692095.1 Etheostoma spectabile
GAATGACATGCAGCAAAGGGCCGCAGGTCGGACGGGCGTGCGCTCTACCTGGTGAGCCACCCAGGCGCCCAGAGAAGTACCAATCCTACACTCTAAAAAATACTCTGTTACAAGTAAATGTCCTGCATTGAAAAAGGTAGTTAAATATAAGTATGTAAGTGTCATCAGGAAAATGTAGTTAAACTACTAAAAGTAAAGAACTCTCATCTCATTGTTGAGATGAGAGTGTGTTTAATGACATCATCATCTCAGCTGGACTTGTAGGCCGTTATGTTGTTGCTAGGTTACTTTATAATAAAACATCAGATCATTAATTACGTGTGTTTTGTGTGCAGGAATCTTACTGTGGGAAGTAACTCGTAACTAAAGTTGTCAGATGAATTTAGTGGAGTAACTAAA
>NC_045744.1:1856444-1856777 GCF_008692095.1 Etheostoma spectabile
TAACTAAAGCTGTCAGATGAATGTAGTGGAAAAAGAACAATATTTCTCTCGCTTTTACAGATGTTTAAACTTGCAAATGTATTCAACATGTCTAAAAACTTGAGTATTTCTGTTCCCCTGTTATCCTTTTGTTGTGACTTTTCTGCCCTAAAAGTGTTTTGTTCATTACTTTGGCATTATTGTCTTATTGCCCCAGTGGGTTATG
Source organism: Etheostoma spectabile (assembly GCF_008692095.1). Classification (NCBI taxonomy): domain Eukaryota; kingdom Metazoa; phylum Chordata; class Actinopteri; order Perciformes; family Percidae; genus Etheostoma; species Etheostoma spectabile. Next base: position 1,856,650 of record NC_045744.1, read on the forward strand.
CTTTGTTTAACTCTGTTAATGATAGATTTCTGAACAGTCATCTTAACTGCTTCAGTAAAAAGTACAAAATTTCTCTCTGAAAGTAGAGGAGTAGAAGTTGAAAGAGGCATGAAAAGAAAAGACACAAG
>NC_045744.1:1856787-1857334 GCF_008692095.1 Etheostoma spectabile
AAGTACCTCAACATTTGGACTTAAGTTCAGTACTGGAGTAAATGTACGCAGTTACTGGTTTCTAGTTTGGCGCAACAGGTTTACAAAACTAGGTTGGTTAATGTTACTATTCCAAGGTTCTTTATTGTTTATTTCTTATGTAGCTTCATGGTTCTTCTTCTGGTTTTCCATCAAATTGCATTAAGTTGACATTTGATTGCAACATGCCCTTCCTGTCCAGTGACAACCACTTATCTCCACTTTTTGAATGTTGTATTTTCCTCCCTTTTCAGCAAACTAAAGTCTTTAAAAAGCCTAATGAATCAGCTAGAAATGCATTGTCACAAAGTTGAAAACAGGGCTAATTTTCTGACACCACAAAAAGTTGAACTTTTGGAGATACGTGGTTCTCACAGGCCGGCAATGATGCTACAAACATATGAAGATCTTATAGAATATAGTGTGCGCGTGCGTGTGAATGGGGGGGCGCGTTCACCACATCTGAGGTGAGGAAGGGTTCACTGTTCTCCGGTGTGTGTGTGTGTGTGTGTGTGTGTGTGTGTGTGTG
>NC_045744.1:1857344-1858526 GCF_008692095.1 Etheostoma spectabile
TGTGTGTGTGTGTGTGTGTGTGTGTGTGTGTGTGTATTCTTTCGGCCTCCAGCTACTTGCCGCTGCTCTTCCTGTGTAGGCGGGGTCTAAACGAGACTGCTTGTTGAACTGGGGCATATTAAACCGACCCAGCAGCAGGCAGCACCGGAGCCGCGGCTGTAACGTGTTCGGGCGAACCGGGGACTCCTCGCTCCTTGTCTTATTGTAAATATATATATTACCCACAATAATACATTTTGGTATTAGTGAAGTAGCTGTTCACGTGTTGTTAGCGGGGTAAACGTTGGGTACGTACTCGGCGGAGCGGTGCGGGTTAATAGCTAGCTAAAACAAAGCGGACCCTTATAACAGTTTAAGCTAGTCCTCGCCTCGGTAACGTAACCGTTTATATTTGGTTTGAAGAGGAGACTTTGTTTCGAGCTAATGTCACTCTAACTCAAGGAAACGCCCGTATATTAAAACATAAGGTAAGTCTTGTTATTTTAACCTACTTTTGTCACATTTAACTGACCGAAAACCCACTGTAAACGACAAAAGGGGAGAAGCGAGGAATGCCTGTCTTCAGGGGCAAACTTCGGGTGTGGGTTAACGATAACGAAGTTGGGTTAGCTTGCTAACGTTAGCAGCCGAAAGAGGGTTTTTTTCTCCGTTAATTTCCTTTGTACGATACGGCTTTCTAACAACGTGACATGTTAAACGTTGGCATATTTCACCCTAACGTTAACATTACATCCCAAGTCTTAATTTGGGCTTTGTAAAGAAAGTAGGCCATTGCTTGGTATAGCTAAGCAAAGAGGGCAGTATGGGTGGTTTAAAGTGGGAGAAGATTGTGCGATGAATCAGTCTTGGATAACTATTAACTCTACTACCTCATTCTAAAGTCAAAACTATCCCAGATGCTTTTACAGATGTTTACACTTCCAGATGTATTCAACATGTCTAAAAACTTGAATATTTCTGTTGCCCTGTTATCATTTTGTTGGGACTTTTCTGCCCTAAAAGTACTTCTTTTATTACTATTACATTGCTGTCTTATTGCCCCAGTGGGTTATGCTTTGTTTAACTCTGTTAATGATAGATTTCTAGACAGTCCTCTTAACTGCTTCAGTAAAAAGTACAATATTTCTCTCTGAAATGTAGCAGAGTAGAAGTTGAAGGAGGCATGAAAAGAAAAGACACAAG
>NC_045744.1:1858536-1859691 GCF_008692095.1 Etheostoma spectabile
GTACCTCAACATTTGGACTTAAGTGTGGTTGGGTTGGCTCAGTGGGGACAGCAGGCACACATCGACTGAGAGGTGAATGCCTGAGGTCCAGGGTTCAATTCCAACCTGGGACCTTTTCCTGCATGTCTTCCCCTTCTCTCGCCCCATTCTCACCTAGCTGTTCTATGAAAGCGGAAATCCCAACAAAAAAAAAACATTTGGATTTAAATACAGTACTTGAATAAATGTACTTAGTTGCATTCCGGCGCTGGTTTCTAGTTTGGCGCAACAGGTTTACAAAACTAGGTTGGTTAATGTTACTATACCAAGGTTCTTTATTGGTTATTTCCTATGTAGCTTTATGGTTCTTCTATTGTTTTTCCATCAAATTGCATTAAGTTGACATTTAAATGCAACATGCCCTTCCTGTCCAGTGACAACCACTTATCTCCACTTTAATGATTTTGAATGTTGGGGACAAAACTTTTTGGATTTCTAGACAGTCCTCTTAACAAAACGTGTTGTATGGACATTTTTGTATTTTCTCAAAGGATTGAGAGTCAGCAATGTGGAACCTTTTACACTGAAAAGAGAAGTCATCAAATTAGTACTTGGTGTCGTCATTTATCAGGATTTTTCTCATGAAAAGGGAGGAGTGTATTTCAGAACCATCCGGTTTTCTTTAGAAATGCAGATAAAGAACCTGGGTCCATTTGTCCAACCACCAGGCACCTTTTGTAGATGTCTTTAACATTTGTGTTTGTACATGTACAAAAGGAGCATTTTATCAACCTCTGAGTTACTTTTAAAGTTTCATAACTTTTGGCAAAACATACATGAAGTAGGATATCTAATCAAAATCCCTTTTGTAAGCCAAACTCATGAACATTTAAATGAAGTTAGACTTGTAAAGAGTATCCTCAAATGAACCTCAGCTTGACCCCAGTCTGGTCAAACATGATCCATTATGGGCTGTGTAAACTGTGGTTGAGGATACAGTGTGACCAAGGCGTCTTAAAGAAAGCCAGATTGGTTAACCAGAATCTAGAGTCTCTTGTTCAGCCTTGCCCACAGCTCTGTTACAGAACAGTTGACTGTGCAGTATGTAAGCTGGACAGGATTGGTCTTGCCTGCCTCTTTCACTTCCTGTAAAGGAATTGTAGCCTGGGGTGTGTG
>NC_045744.1:1859701-1867384 GCF_008692095.1 Etheostoma spectabile
TTCTTTCCATTGTTAATCTCATAGAGAAGCTTGATTTGTTCAACTAGTAATCTGTGTTCACCAAGGCCTAATTTAGTGACGGGGGGAGTTAAAGGCTTTGGGTTAATTATCCTGCTTTTGCTTTTAGACAGCATCATATTGACATAGCAGCAGCATGGTATCGAGGCGAGAAAAGATATGACAATTCTGACATGCATAAACACGCAAAACATACGTTTTCAACATCTAAATGCAATAGAGAAAATCAGATTATCGTATACGTTATCAGTGTTTTCTCTCTGCTTGTGAGACTTAGGTGCACATATTTGGCGGATGATTAAGGGTCCTCCAACAAAATGTTTTTCAATGAAAATCATGCAATTTCACAAATATTTGGATCATTATTAATCCCATATTTGTGTAAAATGATGGAAAAGCTAGAGCAGATAATGAATAGATAACACTCAAAAAGCTTCCAGATAAAACCTGCTAAAGAAGTCCACTGGAGACCCGACTACAGTCATTAGATCTGAGAAGTCTTTTAGTTGCATTCATTCGGCTTAGGTGCTCCCCAAAACAGGCTCGGGTGCTGCTGTGTCCAAGCCCCATAATGGTACCCAAATCCTTGGTTGTGCACTTTCATTTTTCTCATGAAAAAGGGAAGATTGTGTAGGTTCATTTGTCTAATCAGGCTTTTCTCAATTTGTTGAAAAACCTTTGCAGGGTTCAACGTCAAGGTTTTTCTTTCATTTGTCCAGTCGGGCAAGTGAATTATTTATTTTTTTTACCTGCCCAAAGTACATTTTTACTTGCCCCTATACAAGGTGTTTGTCTCAGGAAAAAACATTTAAAATAGTGGCATTAGTAAAAGCAAACATCGGGGGGGAAAAAAGTCCAAGTCCAAAACCTTTTACAGCATAAAAATATATCACAAACGCGACAACGCAACTCTTGGTTGGCCCACAGCACGTAGTTCAAATCATTCAACGAGCATTCTCCGACAGGGGCAAGAGAAAGAAGGTCATTTATGATATGATGAAATCATATGGGCAAATGGGTTGATATATTTACTTACCAGACGTGGTGTTTTGCTTGCCCCGGGCCATTAGCAACCCTTATTGTTAAGCCCTACTCTGTCTTTAATGTTTGTGTTTTTTTACTTTCCATGTTTATCTCGGGGAGAAGCTTGATTTATTGAACTAGTAATCTTTGTTCACCAAGGCCAAATTTAGTGACGAGGGGAGTTAAAGGCTTCGGGTAGTCCCGCCTTTGCTTCTAGATGGCATCAAAATGACATAGCAACAGCACGGTATCTAGGCCCTAAAGCCCGAATGTCTTTGATCTTGTGCAGCGTGTGTAGATGACATGGATGCAGATTATATACACCAGTCCTGGTAATTGTAGACACGAGGGGAGACAAGTCTGTAGACTGGAGCGGCCTCCTGCAGATCTGAGTCACTTCCCTTAGTTACATTGTTGTAATGTTTAAACAGAGGGAGCGAGGCTCGGCTAGAGTCTAGGAGTGTCTGCTGTAATTTGAAGGGTCATCCAGCATGACTCAACTCCAGGCCTTTACCCCGACTCGTCAGAAATGAGTCGTTGATCGGGCCTGCCGGTGACGGCCAGGCGAGTCATGTAGGAAGGAGATGTTTGTAGAAACACGATCAGGATTCAAACCTCATCCCACCACGACAAGTTCTCACAGCAAAGACATTAAGATTTTTTTTCAAACCGCTTGTGACGATGTGGAAAGAAATGCAAGAAGATATTACATATACATACATATTTTTAGGTTTCCCAAAAAAAGTACAATATTAGAAATGCAGGATAAATTTTGATCAGTGTACAGGAAAACCGCCACAAAGAAGAAGATAAATAACTCTTGCTGACCAGGAGTTATTATTAACTAATTATTATTAATAATGTTATTATCTTTTGAAGTGGGGGAATTTGCTGCCCCAAGAGACCAATAGATCAGAATAAGTGTCGCAGATAAATTACTTTTTTTTTTATCGGTAACACTGATGAAAGAGTAGAATGACATATCTAACTTTAAAGGCCTTGGCAAATAACTTGATTCATAAGGTGTTGGAAATGGAATCCAGCCTCTTTTTTACATACTTACTGGGGGAAGCAACATTTTTAGGGTCAAACATGTCGTCATACTCACTCTGTTAAACTCTGGGTTTAGGTTGGAAAGAAGTGGAAAAAGTGCCCCATTTATCTGTGATGTCATCCCCCCCCCCCATCAAACAGCATGGAGCCAGTTACGATGGAATGCGTTATCTCATCTCTCTGAGGAGGGTTGGGAGATTGGGATCTCCTCCACATGGCAGACAAAATCCCCCAAATATAGCCTTCCTACGATCATAACCTACATTTATGAGAATTTGACAGATTTTCTGTATAGTTTTTAGATGTTAAAACTTAAGTTTAACATGTTTATGCACATCAAAATTAAAATCTTGTTTTTCTCTTATCATTCTTTTTTTGCCACAGAATACTTATTTTACTTATTTACTTTACACCTTTTTGAAGCCATTAGAAGCTTCTCCTTATTTTCTTTTTTTGAATGCTGGTAATGTAATAGTCTGGGATGTTATGGTTAATCCACAATTGATTGATTGATCATTGATCAGTGATTAATCAATTGTCATTGTATTAAGATTATATTGGCAATCTGGATTTTGGATCCCCTTGCCTACCTTAAACTGTTCCATTAGGTTCAAGTGAAAAATAGAAATTGGTTATTGCGTCCTTGGTTATTCCTCCTCCATAATTAAAACACTGACCAGACACATGCATTATTGTAGGAGGACAACAAACATGTTTAGTAATAATTTCAACCATTTTTTTTTATAGTCAGCTGGATGTCAGATGGTCAATATGTGTCCTTTTCTGATGCTTTGTCTCAAGAAACAGACTTCGCCTGGGAACATCTAGTTTGACCGCACGTTTAAAGTTGAGTATCAAGCGTCATGGCAGATGTTGGCTGGATAGAGGAGGTGATCCTGCACACGGTCGGGTTTCCTTCCAACGTGTTGTTTGCAGTCTGGAGCGAGATGTTCTTCCTGATCCTTCAGCAGCCTGTCAGGGAGAATAGCGGTTGCCTGGGAGTGGTTTAATCAAGGAAATGGATGCAGGGTCATGCTGAGTTGTTTGGGCAACTAATGGATTGGGAGGGGACTGTGACTTTCTACAGCAGGTGGAGGCGGCTTGGCTGACCGGCTGGCAAACAGAGCTGGGGGGGTGGGCACCCCACTCAGTTTGTGCACCACCAGATGACCTACTCAGCGTGAACAATGCTGACTTGTGTTGAATGCTACATTTAACTTTGCATGTTACTCACAGATGTTCTTGACAGCAGTCATATTTTGATTACAACAGGATGTGACACGCAATTGTGTTCATATAACTGTCACATCCCTGAAAGTAGATATGGAAGTGGTCGGGTTTAAATTGTGGGTTGAGATTAGGCCTGCACGATATGAGGAAACTATGCAATTTGCGATAATGTTGTTGAATATTGCTATAAAGCTATTATGTGCCGAAAATAAACTATTATTAAAGTGTACTCAGTTCAGTTTCTGCAAACTGCTTGTTGAACTTAAGACAGGAAACCACTTCCAGCATTTTTTTGTTGAACCAATTGAACAGTGGATTGAACATAAAAGGCAGCCCTAAAAAGACTGAGTTACTCTTTTAAAGTGCACTTATCTACTGATATTTCCTTTCAGCTAACATAAAAAATCTGTGTCTTTCAGGATTTGTAGCAGCCTCTCATGATGTGTTTATTGTGCCAGTTGATATTGCCATGACAATAATAAAAAACAATATATTGGGCAGCCTTGTTTGAGATATGCATTACATAGTTGGATACTGTTCAGTAAGAGCCTCTAAACACTGTAAGAAGTGTTAGAGGAGGAGTAAAGAAAGCACAGCTATAGGAAGGGTGTATAAAAAAAGCCAAACATGGAGCCTTAACATGGATTTCTGGAATCCCTTCTTAGAGGTAATGTTAAACTTAAGCTGAAACAGTAGCGCAAGGTGGTCTTAATTAAGCACAGTGTAGCCTACATCTGTGATGCATTTCAGTATTTAAGCAACAGCATGCAAGTTCACATTGTTATGTGGAAGTTGAATCAATGTGCTCTTCTCTTTTTATGAGAGAGAAAAAAGTGAGCCAACCATACTGTAGCCTACTGTAGTGATGCACAGTGTGGTTAACCTCTAATCGCATGAAACCAGGAGCCACTGAGAAACTAGATAGCAATGTGGGCGCTTTTGCAATACTTCCACTTGTGCATGTCCACAGAGGAGCCGTGGGCATTAGCTGTTTGTGTTTTTGTCCTGCTTGCTTATTTTATTTTATTTTAGAATTGGCACTCATTAATTTAGGGTTATATTCTTGTTGTTTGTACCAACACTATGTTGCATAAAATGTGCACTCACAAAAGGAGTGGGTTGTATAACTAGTTTGTATACTGACTTGGCTAATTCTTTACCTCAATTTCAACTCAGAAATCAAGAAAACATGAAATAATCCCATTTGTTTTGACACCTCTGTAGAGCTGCAAAGATTAATCGATTAGTTGTCAACTTTTAAATTAAAGCTATACTGCGAAGGTTCTGTCTCCCTCATGAGGAATTTTAAGTAATGACAACAAAACTGTCGGCACGTCCACATGATACAAGCCTTCCGTGCCCCCCACCCCTCCTCCACACTGTTGCTAGTAGCCAAGGAGGAGACACTCACATGAGTTTCTGCACGGGAAAGTCGCCGGATGCCACAATCTTCTGAACATAGTCATACAGGCAGATCATTTGACAATTTTTTTTTTTTTTTTAAGTGGTGGCGGGATTTCAGACGAACACTCAAAGCAGCAGAACTGAGTACACTTTAATTTCTCTTTATTTATCGCAAATAATATTATCACAATATTCAACATCGCTTATCACATTTTTTCCTTAAGATAAACCAGCACATAAACACAAAGTCCTATTAGCCGTCCAGCCCACCTGTTTTTTTTTTTTTCTTTTTTCAATTTTGTGGCTAATAATTAGTGCAGACAGTATTTCCCGATATCAGTGAGTGGCATTATCAAGAGGAAATCCCCTGCCCCGGACTATGCGTAGTGCATTTCCCTAATTATGAACTGTCAATAAGGCACTGCACCGCCATCAATGAACAGGGGAAGGGGTGGACAAAGAAGCAGTGGTGACACATGCCTGCAAGACTGTGATTCAAAGTCCTCATGTTAAGCTCCTGTGTGTAAGTGGGACTGATGTTGACAGTAACTTGGGAAAATCCCAACTCTGTTTTAAGTTAAAGAATTTTTGTTTTTCTTCACAACGCTGCTGCTTGAGTCCTCACTAAGACCAAGAAAGTGGATCACATCACTCCAGTTGTGAAGTCTTAACACTGGTTTCCCTGTTCCGCAAATAATTGATTTTACTGATTTATAAATCTCTAAACGTTTAGGGTTTAGGGCCAAAATACATACCCACCCCCACCCCCACCAGACCTCTCAGGTTGTCTGGGACAGGTCTGCTTTCTGACCCCAGAGTCAGAACTAATCAGGGGGAAGCATTCTGTTTTTATGCTTCACATATCTGGAACAACCTCCCAGAAAACTGCAGGTCCGCTGCAACTCTGTTCTTTTAAATCAAGGCTGAAGACCTTTCTTTTTTTATGTTGCCTTTCTTTAAATAACTGTTCATTTTGAGGGTGGCACGAGGCACCGAAGCTTTCCTTCATTAATATGTGGATGGATAAATAATGAGAAAACATGAAAACGCAATGCTAGGATCCACCCCCATGCTGTCCATCAGAGATGATGTTCTCTCAGCGCCGTCTCTCCTTCCCCACAGAGAGGAATGCCACTGTCAAGTAGGCGGAGATTTCAAACAGGGAGTTGATTATTTGCAATACAACTACATGTGTGAGCAGAGGAATGCTTTCTGTGACTTTCCACCAGAGAGAGAGCGTGGCTCTGGTCCCTGAGGCGCACTTTCAGACTGAAGATTGAATCAAAGGCCTCTGACCTGTCAGGCTGATGGCAGCCAGTGGACCACAACATGGAGGCACAGCGGAGGCTCGAGTTTCAGTCAGCTCTTCTCAGCAGCTGTTGAGGGAAATCCTTAAAAAAAACATTTTTACATCACTTAGTTCAACAGGTACAGTTGTGTACATTTCATCCATGCTTTTTGTCATTTTATGGCAATTTTTCTGTCGGCTGTCCGACTGTGGTACAGGAAGATGACGTTCCCGTTCTCTTAATGTAGACTGCAAAGCTCTGATTGGCATGGTAGTTTTTTACCGAACCGTCACAGAGCACAACAGCAGACTGATTTGAGTTGCTGAAGAAATTGAAAACAGAAGGTCAACCTTGCACCCAGCAGATGTTGTTTAGTGCAGTGGTTCTCAACCTTGTGTACAGGACCCCCAAGGGGGGTCGCAGGATAATTTATGGGGGTTGCCAAAAGGTCCACAGAGCCTGAAGCACGTTGCATTAAAACCCTGCAAAAAGTAAACTGTCATTAAAACAAAGCAGTATTTGTTTACATGTATTATTCAGAGTAAAAAAAAATCACTCAAAATCGGCATGGGGTGTTGTGTAGATACAGATGTTACAGACATAGCTGGAACTAGAGTCTTGAAAATGACATTTTACAGTTACACTTTGCAATTTGAGCATACAGACAGTATTGGTATTTTAAGTAAAGTTTTGCTTACTGCAGCCTTAAACCAATGTATCCATAAAGTCAGAGGAGTAGCCTATGGAAGCTCTTACTCAGCAAGACCTGGCTTTGGGTTATTGCAGTCCCACACGTCCATATTTGACAATTTGCTGGCAAACCACAGTTACTGTGCTTGTATTGAAAATATCTGAGCAGCTCTTGCTATTCATAACAGAGGTAGAATTATAAATTAAATTGTAATGCTAACCTTCAGCATCACGAACACAAAGCATGTGTCATCTCTGTCTTCTCCGGCCTGACCGTACAAAGTCATGATTCGACACTGTGTGCTCCTGTTACTCTAAATATTAGGCTCTCAGGTCTGTCATCACAACTCCTCATAGACCATAGTGTGTGCTTGGCCAGAGAGACAAAGGTAGGAGTTGGAAAAAGGAGGATGAGTAGAGTAAGACTTTGTAAAAGTATCCACTCTCTATCAGTATTCCCCCTCATGTGTAGTCAACTGATTTTCTCCATTGATATGTGGGACAGGTAAAGTACAGTTACTTCAACTGTGGGCTACGTTGATGAGATACAGCTGGTAGATGGTGCTGTACTTTTCTGTTCAGGAGTTTAATCATTAGGATAACTTTCAACTTATAAAGATGTCAGGTAAATTGTCTTGCTTCTACGGCTGCAACTAACAGTTATTTACATTGTTGTCTTATTTTCTTGATAAATTGAGTAGTTGTTGGTCTATAAAATGTCAGACGTCCTCAAATGTCTTGTTTTGTCCACAGCTCAAAGATAAGTTAAGTGTCACAAAGGAGAGAAGGAACTAGAACAATATTCATCTTTTAACAAGCTGTAACCAAAAGTTTTACTTTTTTCATTTAAAAAATATTACTCATACCGGCTGAATCAAATATCAAATAGTTGGCGCCTGGGTAGCTCCCCTGGTAAAGCGTGCACCATGTACAGAGACTCAGTCCCTGCTTCAGGCCCCCTCCTCAGGTCAATTCC
>NC_045744.1:1867394-1877034 GCF_008692095.1 Etheostoma spectabile
CCCCCCCCCCCTCCCCTGTTCATGCCTAAACTGACCTATCCAATTAATGCCAAAATAATCATTTCAAAGGAAAAAAAGAATTGTCTACAACTAATCATTTTAATTTTTACAGCTCTACTTGCTTTGGAGAAAAAGTGGTCATATTGCGGAGACAGTAGGCTGTTGATTGACCAACTCAGTCTTTTACTAGAAGGGTTTGTTCAGGTATTCCCTATCCAAAACATGAACTATTGATTGGAAATACTACAATGTTGTAAACACAGACAAGAGTATATTCCTTAGACACTTTTTTGACCTCTTTCTCACTAATGAATTCACCCCATACCCGCTGGCCTTCTATCATGTTTCACAGTTATGATGAGTAGTTGCACTCTGGTATGGATCAGGTTCAGTCCGCCTCTGCCCAAAGTTAGCTCTCATCAGTTGTGAAGTTAGCTTTGTGGAACCAGTCAAGTCTCCTCCAACGGTCCTACAATATTTCAGCTATCACTCACTTTACTGCTTTAAAGCTGAAAAGGCTATGAGACTCTTCATGATAGCCACTGGACTTATTAGTTGAGTCAGTTGAATTATCTCGTATGTATGTGTCTGAAAAGAGCTGTGGCAATAACAAAAGAATAGATATATGCCTACATTTCAAAAAGGCAGATGGGTTGAGAAAGATTTTTATTTCTTTTAGGGTAGACGTTGAAGCAAGCATGTTTCTAAAGCTATCATGCCCCAAGATCATTACCAGAAATGCCAGTGCCTCCCTAATGCCATTATGTGGCAGACACAGGCACTGGAGACCCTAAATCCCTCCCAATCTATCAGCTCTCTGTAATTTGCAGCCCGGTGCAGAATGAGCCCCAGAGTGGTAAACAAAGATTGTAGAAAGTCTTTGCACTCGGTGGTGACTTGAAATTATTTAAGCATCTTGCTGGGTATGTCGTGTGTTGAATGTTTTTGTCAGTTTTGCTTTTCTTCTTTGTGTTAGTAAGTATACTTAAAAGAGACAGTGCCCTGTTGATTTACAGAAAATAGTTTTCAAATTTTGCCCCTGGCCAGATGTGAAAAGGCACTCTAAAATTATAAATAAAAATCACATTTGGCTTTTTGCACCCCCCACTGTGCTCCAAATCTTTCAGTGTTTTTTTGTTTATCTTTTACTGCTCCCCGCAGCAGTACGATAACTATCACAAAAGCACTTAGGGAAAACTCACGTTTAAGTTGGTCATTGGGCACCATTTTCACAGCAAGTGGTTGTTTTCGCAGATGCCTGTGCACTCTTACCCACAGCACTGCAGCAAACATAGTACCCCTTTTCACTGAGCATCTGCCAAAGACTGTACAGCCACCAGTTTACCTCTACATCACTCATAGTTAACTAGAAAAGTGTAATTTTCTTGTTGTATAAATAGAAATGGCTCTGTCCAGGCAGTTTGTGAATAAGCTTTATAGCATTCAGGGCAAGACTATTTTGGGAAACAGCTGTTGACTTGGCTACTACCCTGCTTGATTTCTTTAGTGGGGCAAGTACACAGCAAGTGAGTTTGAGGAATGGGCAGACAGTCAAGGAAGTGTGTCACCAGAGTTGTTGGGAATGGCAGAGATTCAGGAAGAGGCAAAAAATATCCTGACCAAATATGGAAACACACACACACACACACGTGAACACACCCACCTCTTTTTTGCCTAAGCTGTTTTTTTAATCTGCACAGAATTTATGTAGTAAAGATATTGACCCACCACTAAAGCCATAAAGCAAAAAAAAACCGCCCACTTTTTGAATAGCTCTGGATGTGGATTTCATTAAAGGCTTATATAAAGAGTTTTAAGCCTAAAACCAAGCCAACCAGCTACGAGATGAATTGTGCCCGTAAAACATTGGATTCGGCGCAAAAGAACATTTTGAAAAGGGCATAAATGCAGGACTGTGTACAGCAACAACCATAGACTTCAGTGATAGCAGTTTGCGGGGTTTGCAAGTGTGGTTAACATTTCCATGGTAACAGTAATCCCCACCAATCAGAGATGTTGCTATTATGTTAAGGCTTGTGGGTAGTCTAGTACTTCTCCATGACATCACAAATGTTTTTCTTATAACTTAAGGTTGATTTTATACAGACTTGTTCTACAGGAGCTGAAACCTTTGTTTCACGATCTCACAGCTTGTGGTCAGTCTACCTCAAATGGTTTAGACATTATGGCTGATAATCAAAATCCTTAAGGCCTTTTCACAGTAGCCGCAACCAAGCTGGGGTTCGCAAATGTGACGTCATGAGAGCGCCGTAACTATTTACACTCTCAGCAGAGGTGGCGCTAACGAGGAAAGACTACCGTCAATGCTTTGATTTGATTGGATGACCTACTTCGTTGGATCAAGCCTTTCATTCACTACAAAAGAACTAAACCCAGTAAATTTACAAGAGAGACCTGCAGTCACTCGGAGAGTCCTGGCATCCGGTTGCCCGCAAACTCATCCATGCTTCCTGTTTCCGCTTTGTCGCATGCCGATGGGGGAAAAAAAAAAATGGAGTGGAGCGCGCCTTCTGCTCTCGCACTTAAAATCCTAGGGCGCCAGTGAGATCTACCTCATTTTGACGTCACGTGTGCATGTGCAACCTCGGGTGCGGCTAGTAAAGCGGACACTGTATGGAGAAATTAATGGGATTTTCAATTCCGGTACCACACTGTTCTAATTCTAACTTGCTTTCAAACAAACAATCCTAAACCGCCTTTGTTCAGTTCTGTTGGTGGTGTTGTGGCTGGTTGGTTAATGCTCAGCAGCTCAGTGTGGTAGAGAGAGACATCATAGGACTTCTCAAAGAACCACAGGTATTCCTCTCTATTTGCATTCTGGGGCAGTTTTAGATGGCTGTCCTCTGGTTTAGTCATTACAAGTCTGCTGTTAGACTCATTATGGCTCACTCCTCACTTTATTTATTGAAGATACATTTTTAGTACTTTGTTTTTACAGGACAGATGAAGACATGAAAGGGGAGAGGGGGGAATGACAACCCGGCCACGTTTGAACACCACACTTTTTACGCAACATTTGATTATGTCTCCTCAAGTGTATGTCTGGCTCCCTCTCTCTCGTCATGTCTTATCTTATCTGAGGTGCCCTGCTGAGATAGCAGCAACCTTTACACAGGCCTAGAACAGCATCAAAGTGTCCAAACCGCACCCTGTATGTAGTAGGGTGGTTTCATCAAAGTGAAGTGCGGATGAACTGGCAGCTGACGCCAGCTGAGCGTGGGCAAATCCTCTCTCCATATTTGGAAAAGGCAAAATGAGAGGCGCTCCTACACTCTGCCACATGGCATGATAGGTGTCAGGAAGACATTTCAGAGTATGTTGTTAACCTGAAAGTATTCATTGAAATTAAACTGTTGATTTGATAGTCACCAGGCCAATACAACCTTTTTCAAGGAGGATTTGCATTGTCAATGTAGACTTGGTAGTTTCTTTGTTTGCTAACTGACCTACAGGCCAAATTTCAAATGTCCTCTGTACCACAAAGGGAAATGTGCAAAAAACTCTTCTCTTCTGTGGTCAGATATGCATGTCTCTCAAATTTTAAAGATAGCTCTGTGGGGCGGCCTCTAGCTCCCCCAGTAAGAGCGTGCGCCCCATGTAGGCTGAGTCCTTTACAGCAGCACAGGTTCAAGTCCAACCTGGACTTCCCCCCCATCTCTCTCCCACCTTTCCTGTCACTAATAAAGGGAAAAATGCCTCCGAAAATTATCCTATAAATATAACTTTCATTTAAAATGTGACTGTTATACACCAACAACACTGTTTTTGTCTGCTGGGGGTGACCGGCACTCGTGACAAAGAAGTCTGATGTTGATCTTTTTCTTTTCTTTTATGTTGATTTCTTCCATCACTGAGTTTTTGTTTATTCTTGTTCCAGATGGCTCTGTGGTTACTTTTAGTAGCAACGTTATCATCGGTCCTCTGTGGCAGCTGGGCACAGCAAGGTAAGAACAAACAAATGTTGTAGATATTGGGGATGGGTATTGCCACCAATTTTACAATTCAAATTCAAAAGGTCCCAATTCAATTCTGTTTTTTGATTCCATTTCTGATTTCAATGTCTATTCGGATGTTTTGGTTACCAAACCAATTAAGCTTGGCTATGAAAGAAATTCTACAGTTGTACAAGGTTCCCTCTAACCTGCTGCATTCTTAAAAGTGTTAGTGTTTACATTAGGAACTGACCCCAACACAGTTCAATTAATGTATTTTTTTTTAACATGAACACACAAAGTGCAGCACTACAGTCAGAAGGTATTAAGTCACATTTCATTCAGATATCTGAAGGTGACATAGGGCCATGCCAGTTTTTCCATCCCCAAAATGTAGGCTAACTTTTTAGCGTCATTTAACCCTTTCTGGACAAGCTAACATGACATTTTTTATTTTAATCGATATTGGATTGTTCAAGTGAAAATTACTTTTAAATCTGAATTTTATTTTTACACCTAGCCCTAATAGATTTTTTTAGTGTGGCTTCGTTTTTGCTTAACTTGAGCTAAACCGTTGCATGTTTTTCAGCTGTGTTAACAGTGACCCTAGTGAAGCAGTCCCCTTAGCATGCTATTCATTGTTCCACTTATGTGTATGTTGATTATCATGGTTTGACCTGACATGCTCTGTACATTGGGCCAAACATTGACCTCTCTTAGTTTCTAAAGCACAATGCAGTAAAGCAGTGCTTTTATCAACTTGTAACTACTCTCATTTTGCCATTCTTCATTCATGGTTTTATGACTCTGGAGGTCCTGTAGGCTGCTGGGAGGCTTTTTTTTTTTTTTTTAATTTTTTTAAAGGTGAAGTCATCACTTGGTGAGCTGCCTAGAGCTTCTCTCAGCATGACTCAGTTTTCTGAAATGGGAAGGGGTTGTGGTTTTGCAAAAACAAACCCAAGCTGGTTTGAGTTAGTGAACTAATGACAAACTGTGTTCCGTCATCTCATCTAAAAGCAACTCTGTCTCTTTCAGAGGGAAGCGTATGCATCAAGGCAAATGCACAGTCATGTGGGGAATGCATCCAGGTGGCCGAGACGTGTGGCTGGTGTGCAGATGAAGTGAGTTGAATTGTTAAAACTGCCAGCAGTGTTTTATCACATGGATGAAAAGTTGTCTTGAATATTCCTGAACTGTTGGTGTGGCACGTTCAGAGTTTGGGCTTTGTGGCAGTGTTGCTTAATGGTTGAATTGCACAAAAATGACTAAGAGACACAGCTAGTTGTTGTCTTTTTGTGAACTCCAACATTTCAAAAAGATGGAGATGTAGATACATCTATAAAGTGTACATGCACAAACAAATGCAGAGTAGAACCTAGAGAGTTAAGAGATTGGCAAGACCTGTTCTCTCTTGCCTTTTGACCAAAGTCAAGTAAACCACAACTACTCCATTATTGTAAACATGAGTGCTGCTGCTGCTTCTTGTCTCCCAGTGGAGACTTTGGCTGACAACCCCCTTTTAATTAGAGGTATTCTGTACTCAAGGCAAGTATTCTTGCTGTGGCTGAGTCAGTATAGGAAAATACTGATTTACGGGAGTTCGAGGTTATTATCGAATGTATGTTCACTCTTTGACAAATTATATATTTTTCAGCAATAGTGGCAGGACAAACAAATGTTATAGAATTATATGTCATGCAGTGCAACACATTTTTGAGAGGTATTTGTATTCCAACGTAAAGTAAAATAGTAAACAACATGTTTGCAGCTTCTTCCGTTTCACTCTGCAAGACTTGGAACTTGAGGAGCATGAGGTTAACGTGAATTGTTGGAACTGGACCGTAAACTTGTGTCCTTAATTCTGTGATAGGAGCGCATGAGACTCTGCTCGGTTATAACTTCAGATTAATAGATGTGAGAAACCAAAAAATCACCCAGAAACAGGTCTTTGTAATGCAGTTTAGTGACACAGATTTCTGATGTTACTTGACATTTGTTGCTATGCATTGAATGCCTCAACCTATTTTGTTGTTGTAGGACCAAACATGTTGTGATTATCTGAAGCTTCAATAGTCATCCCCAAATATCATAAACCAATTCATTATATTAACCAATTATCTTATTTTTTTAAACTTAGCCCTGCAAGTTTCAGTACTTACTCTGAAACTACTCACCAAACTGAGTCTCTTAACGAACAACAACATCTCCCTGGGTTGGGTATTCATGTCAATTTGCTATTTGTCGAGACAGATCTGCATTCCTGTTAAATCTTGCCTGTCTTCCTCGGAGTTTATTAAATCATAACATGACAGCAATTTTGGAGTGCAGTTGTGGTTGGCTGAAGGTGAAACATCAGCAGCCCTTAAGTACATTTGGTTTAATCTTCTCCCAGTCAGATTCAGTCATTTGATATTCAAAATCAACCCCAAAATCACAAAGGAATCACCTCACGGAAGAACAATGCTTTCAATGGTACAAGGTACCATAAACTAGTACGAAGCGCCTTTACAGTCTGAAAAACACATGAATGGGGTGCATGTACAGTAAGTCTGCACGATTAATTGTTATAAAATTGCAATATCGATTTACCCAGTTTACGATTTAATTTTTAAATAACTTAGATGTGTCATGCGTGTGTATATATGTGTGTGTGTGTATGTATATATGTATATATGTGTGTATATATATATGTGTATATATATGTGTATGTGTGTATATATATATATGTATATAATCTACTTTGTTCATCATTTCACCCCACAACCAAACTATTCCCCAGAACAATAGTTGTCTTGTGTTTCTGTGTTTTTTTAATCTCTTGAATAAATTTTATTTGCTTTGTTCGGCAAAATGCATGGGAGAATTTAAAAAAGGCATCTGTGGGTCATGTGCTTTTGACAGAATTAGGTCACAGCACTATTTTTGTTTTGACTGAGTCCATTGTCTCAAGTTCTCCTCAGCTATGCTTTGTGGGATAGCATGTGCATCTAATCTATATTGTTAGCCATGCTTCTAGGCATCGGTTTCTCCATGTCTCCTGCTGCCAAAGACCGATGGCCTGAAGAAACAGGCCGATTAATTCCAGAGGCCTCATAGGTTGAAAATAGTTTTGATTTACTGTCAGAGATCCAGAAAATTGTATCTGCAGCATTCATACCCCAAATTATAACCAAAAGAAGAACAAACTACTTCTGGAATCTAGATCAGTTTAATTTAATGCAATCTTTAATAATTAAAAGTGGCATTCCTGTCCCTGTAACATGCATGTCCATATGTAGTTGTGTGTGATTGTGCTAGTTAGCAACATGTTTCTTAATGCCAGTCTAATCAAGACAAATTCCTGTACATTTATGGGACCTTTCCAGATGATCACATACTGTACATCCCTTGTGAAAATGACTATGTTTTTGGGAAATGTGTATTCAAGGTGAAAAATAAAATGGGATTTGTGATCGGACCATGACGCTGCTGTTAGCTGCATGCATTAACCAATATCTTTCTATATCCATTAAACTCATGATGGTTGGAAGAACATCTTGTCATCTGTTATGTCACAGATTAGATCTCCACTAAGAATGTCCTTAAGCCCAGGGAACAATATTTAGGAAATGAGTTAGGGATGTAGTACAGATTTTAAAATAATCCTCACAAAAACCTTGTGCTATTTCACAGAACTTCCTCACAGTGGGTGAGTCCAAGTCGGCCCGCTGTGATGATCTGGAGTCCCTGAAGAAGAGGAATTGTGCAGTGACCAAAATTGAGAACCCACGCGGCAGCGTCAGTATCGACAAGAACAACCCCGTCACCAACCGCAAGAAGGACGGGTCTGAGAAACTGAAGCCTGAGCAGATCACCCAGATCCAGCCCCAGAAACTCACCCTGACACTCAGATCTGGTAAATATTCCAACTTCTGTCAGATCTTTGAATGTGTTGCTAGCAGGGGTGCCAACATTTTGCCTTCTCCGTGAGTGAGTTATGGAAACAAACAATGTAGGTAAAGCATGGGGGCTCTGGCGGACGTTATGGTGTGTTTGTGTGTCTCGGTAAACTAATGGTGCATTAAAATGCACTTTGGTAATTTTGAAAAACTCACACTGTTGTGAAATACCTTTCTGCCATCTAATGGCTCTTATTGTGGCATTGCTGTCACTGCTGCAAAACAAATGTTTAAATCAAATCAAGCTGTGTCCTTAAAATAAATCAACCCTAACCCTAATTAACCTAACCTATCCCTTCGTTAACCCTAGTTATCAAAGTGTTTATGGAGGCATTTATTTCGGCAGTTAACCAGTCTATGGTGTTAGGCCAACCCAATGGTCAACCAGCTCTGGAGACAACATTAAAAGTCAATATTTTGTTTGAAGTGCGTTTTCAAAAAGACAAATTATATAGTATTGCACGGACAAAAAGTAGAATTTGTTGTTGTAGCGGAAGACCTTTACGGCAAAATCTACTTAGAAATCTCCTTCATGCCTGCTCCTTCAAAATGATTAATGCAAAGATTCAAATAATCTCAAGAGATATAAAAAAAAAATGTTTTGGTCACATTTTTTTCCCTTCAGGTGAGCCCCAGACTTTTGAGCTGAAGTTCAAGCGTGCAGAGGACTACCCCATCGACCTGTATTACCTTATGGACCTCTCATTCTCCATGAAAGATGATTTGGAAAACGTCAAGAACCTTGGCACAGACCTCATGAGGGAAATGCAGGAGATTACCTCAGACTTCAGGATCGGTAAGGATAACTCAATATCAATCAACAGACAAGCTGTTGTGATACAAATATCACAATAACACATTAACCTCTTTAGGTTTTGGCTCCTTTGTGGAGAAGACGGTCATGCCTTACATCAGCACCACGCCAGCTAAGCTCATCAATCCGTGCACTGGGAACCAGAACTGCACCAGTCCCTTCAGCTATAAGAACGTCCTGAAGCTGACAGACAAGGGGGACGAGTTCAATCGCTTGGTCAGTCAGCAGCAGATCTCCGGGAACCTGGACTCTCCAGAGGGCGGCTTTGATGCCATCATGCAGGTGGCCGTCTGTGAGGTACGAAGGGTTGAGTTTTTAGGAGGGCTGGCACGATGTGCTTTTGACTCTGTTCTTTTGCGATATTTGGGCACCGGTTCAATTTGTCTTGCGATTTGAATTTATTGCGATTCTAGAAGTGTTGGGATTTGATAGTATTGAGTATTGGGATTTTCTTTTCCTTCTTTAACAAAAACAAAAGTTGAAAAATATACTTGTACAGACAGTCTATCCTGAGAAATTTATAAAACTGATTGTTGACCAAGAAAAATGCACATCACGTGGGGCTGGGCGATATAGAGAAAATCAAATATTTCAATATTGATACCGCAACAATATGTAGTGTTGACTGATGGTGTGTTCACAAAATATTTACACAATGAGATTTTTGAAAAAAAACATCAGTAATGTGGATCTAATGACTAAGTGGGTAAAGGCAAATAATGGAACAATTACAACAGTCTGGTAAGTTCAAAAAATGACATCACTTAATGTAAGGCAGCCTTTAAAACCGGGAAAAGACAACACTTATGACATATTACGATATCCAAAATCTAAGACAATATCTAGTCTCATATCACGATATTGATATAATGTCAATATATTGCCCAGCTCTAACATCACGTCAGTCAGTCAGTCAGTCAGTCAGTCAGTCAGTC
>NC_045744.1:1877044-1882144 GCF_008692095.1 Etheostoma spectabile
TCAGTCAGTCAGTCAGTCAGTCAGTCAGTCAGACATTTATTTCATTTGTAAAGAAGAACATAACATGGTTTTCTGCATTTTCTGCTTCCGGCCTGTTTTGCTGGAAACGGATACGATGTAGTCACCGTCAGCGGTGCCGTATAAACAGCAAATATTTGGGTGAATCATTGGTATGAATAAATAAAAAATATAAATTCTAGGAAAAATAATGAAATTTAAAAATCGTATCAAAAAATCTCTCGATTCATACGATTTTTGAACTTCTTTTTTTCCCCCACCCATAGTTTTAGTGGCTTTTCCTACCATTGCACTGTATCAGACAACAGAGTCTTGTAGATGTGTAAAATATTAATGAGAAGGCTCTGTTGGTCCTGGTCTCCGCAGAACCAAATCGGCTGGAGGAACGTGACTCGTCTGCTGGTGTTTTCCACTGATGCTGGTTTCCACTTTGCTGGAGACGGCAAACTGGGTGGCATCGTGCTGCCCAACGATGGGAGGTGTCACCTGGAGAACAACGTGTACACCATGAGCCACTACTACGTAAGCCGTTTATCAATATTTAATCTGCATAATGTCTCCAGGGAGAGTTGACTGAGTATTTGTGCAATTTTCAGCTTTTACTGATTGTCTCAATGTCTTAATGATGTTAACCCTTATTTGTCCACACAATCTGGTTAAAACGGTTGCGGTGGAAACGGTTTTATTAATAATTATGTGTGTTGTTATTCTGTAATAGGACTACCCCTCCATCGCCCATTTGGTTCAGAAACTGAGTGATCACAACATCCAGACCATCTTTGCCGTCACTGAAGAGTTCCAGCCTGTTTACAAGGTAAACTTTCTGTTTTCTGTACATTGTGTTGCCATAAAATTCAAAAGAAAGATGCAGATTTACCTTTTGATCATTTACCTTTGGCACTTGTGTCTCCTTCAGGAGCTGAAAAATCTCATTCCTAAATCAGCTGTTGGTACGCTGTCCTCCAACTCCAGCAACGTGATCAAACTCATTATTGATGCCTACAATGTGAGTCAAACGGCACCGCCTTCGCATCACATCTCACTGTCCCTGGCATTAAGACATAACTTGTGATTTTAATTTGATTACTTTTTTTTACATGTATATACTTGATTTATTTATAATATTACGTATTTATACGTTGATCCAGTGGGGAAAAAGGCCTACATCCTTTTAAAGGTTCTTTGAATAAATAAAGAGAACAATGAAGAGAACAATGAATCACTACTAGAGGTCATGTACTTACTCAAGTAAAACAAATAATTCATGGAAAGATACTATTCCTGTGACTACTTCTCCTTGGTGATAAATACTATCCACACATTGTTATTCATCTTATGAAGTCACTCAGAGTTGACGGTTGTGCCTTAGCCATGCCACTCCCTAACATCCATATTAATGAGGCCAGGCATTCTAAAATCTGCTGCCCTGAGGCAGCTGGGTTTCCACATGGAAAAGGCTTGTGTGCACTGTGGCCTCACAACAAGAAGGTTCTGGGTTTGAATCCAGGTTGTTCCGGGCCTTCCTGTGTGGAGTTTGTTCTCCCTATGTTTGTGTGGGTTTCCCCCCCCCCCCCCCACATCAAAAAACGTGCACTAGGGTCTCCAGCCAGTGAGTTGGTCCCTGGGCACTGTAATTGGCTGCCCACTGTTCCCTTGAGGGATGGGTTAAATGCAGAGAATGAATTTTGCTACATGTACTGTATGTGTATGTGACAATACAGTACTTTTACCTATTACACCCACCCCCACCCCCCTTTATCATCACCACCCACCAAGACAAAGAAAAGTTGACAAAGTAACTACCTTTCAACCAAATAGACCAACAACCTAACCCTATAAACCAAATAATACCATCATACAGTCTCTCCCCAGCACAATGCTTCCTAGGAGCCCTCCAGAAAGTTTAGATTTTACTCGACCATAGGAAATGAAGTAATTGGCCATCCTCTGTCTTACATTTCCAACAATTTGGTGGGTCTTTCAGACCAATTCTTAACAAACTGGGTGGAGTCAGAAGAAGCGATGCATAATCTTGAACTAAATGAGGCGCATCCTCACATCGCGTGACGTAGTTTTAATATATTCGTACAAATTCTGTCCTACTCCTCATCATCAGCTGTAATATTCAGATCCCTTTCCCATGTCTTTTTGAGGTGCTGTCCAGGCTAATCCCCCAGGTTCTGCATAAGCATGGAGTAATACCCAGAATTTTCACAGGTTGTGATTGACCTATATCTCTAGAGCCTGTAGTGATGGTGTGATCTCTGTTGCTTTGGACAGTCTTTGTCATCTGAGGTCATTCTGGAGAACGGCAGGCTGCCAGAGGGAGTCTCCATCACCTACAAGTCCATCTGTAAGAACGGTGTGGAGGGAACGGGGGAGAACGGCAGGAAGTGCTCCAACATCTCCATTGGAGACGAGGTAGATCCTTTTTCTTGCAATTTGTTTGCACAATGTGTAACCTTCAAGTCTTCAACGACATAATCCTTAAAATAAAAGCTGGTTAACAACTATGTCCTTCTGCTACATTAGCAGCTTGGGGAATTGACTGTTTCATATTATGAGAAGGAAAAAAACCCAAGCATTTAGGAAAGTCACCTCAAAACCAACAATAAATGAAAAACGCATAAAATAATCAGTCATGTCTGAAAATGTAAATGATATGCTTTAGGGCATCCTCCTTAATAGTTTAATGACCCTAGAAACTCTCCTCTGGCTTCCAGGTGTCTTTCAAGGTTTCCATTCAATCCGAGAAGTGTCCGTCGCATGGCAAGACTGAAGTCATTAAAATCAAACCACTGGGCTTCACCGAGGAGGTGGAGATAGTTCTGAACTTCATCTGCGACTGTCAATGCGCAACAAAAGGAGAGCCCAACAGCGAGAAGTGCTACGAAGGCAACGGGACCTTCGAGTGCGGAGCCTGCAAGTAAGTACTCCGCCAAAACAAATCACTGCTGAGCCATGTGGTGTGGAGCCCTAAAGGTTTGTGGTTTTCAGTTACACAACTGTACATCTCCAGGGTCTCCCCCAGTATATTGCAAGACTGGTGGTTCTCCCCCTTCCCCCCGTCAAACCTACTAAAGCTACTGGGAACTGTCTTTTAATGTATTATAAGATGTATTTAAACTAAAGTTACAGTGAGGCAGCCTAAGTTTGACACCTGGACGTATTTTCAAATATGCAGTTGGCTTTAAGCACTATGGAATATGTGTTTAGCGTTTTCAAATTTTAAATTTCACGATTTTATCCATGATCCTGTTATCACAGAAACTATTGGAATCTACATTAATGCTGCCAAAATCCTAAAAAATAAATCGATCAACCAAAAATCTAAGTCATGCTGCTGTGACTGGCCCCAGCTGGGCGCTTCTGGAAAAAAAGACAACTTTTCTGGGTGTGACCCTGACCATAAAGGGGAATACTTATTAGAAAATACCAGGTGCTCTGATAAATCGATTCAAAAACAGTTGGATTATGAGCTTCTAAAATGTGTTTATTTACTTTCTCAGCCCAAATAATCACACCCGTAGTTTCAGACCAGTGTTCTCAACTTGAAGTAATTGTTTCGAAACATTAACTATACTTGTTTTTTCTGGTTTCTGTCAGGTGTAATGAAGGGCGTATCGGGCGTCTTTGCGAGTGCAGCAAAGATGAAGTGCGGACAGAGGACTTGGATGCCAACTGCCGCAAAGACAACGGTACAGATATCTGCAGCAACAACGGCGACTGCGTCTGTGGCACCTGTGAATGCAAGAAGCGGGAGAACCCTGCAGAGATCTACAGTGGCAAGTACTGCGAGTGTGACAACTTCAACTGTGACCGCTCCAACAACAAGCTCTGCGGAGGTGAGGATAGTAGGAATGGAATCATTCGGACTGCCACCTGTTTGAGTCTGAACTCTGTGCTAACCCCTCTCCTGTGCTTAACCAGGGCATGGGCGTTGTGAGTGCAGGAAGTGCATCTGTGATGCTAACTACACAGGCAGTGCCTGCGACTGCTCCCTGGAGACGGCCAGCTGCCTCGCCAAGAACGGGCAGATCTGTAACGGCCGCGGTACCTGCGAGTGTGGCATCTGCAAATGTACCAACCCCAAATTTCAGGGTCCAACCTGCGAGGTCTGTCCCACCTGCCCTGGCGTCTGCGCTGAGCACAAGTGAGTGTGAAGCTAGCATGCATGGCTAGACATCTTAAAATACAGGATTCCCACTGGTCACATATGTAAAACATGTAAGTTTAGAGGTTTTATTTCCGACCGAGACCCGTGAATTGCTATTGAAATTTGACTTTAAGGTCTGAGAATGTCAGGGAATATTACTGATAGATGACTTTGCAGTAATACAATATTTATGCACGTTTTGTAACTTGCTTTATACGTTTATTTCATAAAGTGCTAATTTTTAATTGTAGCTAGGATGAGTAATTGTAGTTAGAATAGAGATGTTTAGTCAAGATAGGGCCGTAGCTACTGTTCAAGACACTGAGGTTGTGTCCTTATATTTTTTTATATAGATAGCTATAGACAACACACATACATAAAAAGTCTACATATTAGCCTACACACTAGACAGTAGATAAATAATAATTAAACAATAGGGAATTCCGGGAATAATTTTTTTCAGCAGCCTGCTGCAATTAATGTTCTTCAGAATATTATGTAGAATACTGTATATTATGTGCAGCTTACACTAAGTTTTGGGACTCTAATGACCAGAATGTGAATCAACCCCGGGTCTGTCTTAACAGAGACTGTGTGCAGTGCCGAGCGTTCGAGGCCGGTGAGAAGAAGGATACGTGCGAGCGGGACTGCAGCTACTTTCATCTGATCAAAGTAAAGGATCGCAACAACCTGCCGCAGCCTACAGACCAGAGCTTCCCCCTGACTCACTGCAAAGAGCGAGACGCCAACGACTGCTGGTTCTACTACACCTACGCCATCCGGAACGACACCAAGGAGGTCTACGTGATGGAGCTACTGGGTAGGATTTTCACTGCTACATTTTGTATAAATTAATATTTGAAATAGAAAGCCAGACAGCATCATCATTCTCTGATATGTTAAAGCGCCCATATTCTGCTCATTTT
>NC_045744.1:1882154-1882224 GCF_008692095.1 Etheostoma spectabile
AATTGTATTTTGAGGTTGTACCAGGTTAGGTTCACATGGGTTCATTTTCTAAAAACACCATATTTTTGTT
>NC_045744.1:1882234-1883341 GCF_008692095.1 Etheostoma spectabile
CACATTGCTGCAGATCCTGTTTTCAACCTGTGGAGGAAACCCACACAAAAGGCCCGGAATGACCTGGATTCATACCCAGAACCTAACCATTGGGCCATCATGCTAAACACCAGGCGATCCATGCTCTGTAACCATGGAGATTCTGTGCACTACTGTATCTCTACCGTACTGAATGAGTTTAGCTTACTGTGGGATCATATATCCCTTATCACAGGTTGATTTATACCAAATAGTGACGGTCCTAGTCTTTCCTGACCACAGACTGTTGATAGCTGAATTAGCATATTCAGAATTAATGAAGTTACCCAATAAATCCAGTCTTGTGCCGTCTGACAAGCAGAAGCCCCACTGTCTATGTCCTGATTACTGTTTAGAAAACATTTTTATATTTTAGGGAACTCAAAAATAGAAGAATCTGTCTCTAATTCGTTGACTATCACTGCGCACAATTAATCTCTTTCAGTAGGTGTGTGACGAGCACGACTGCATCAGGTTTGCGGATTTGCGTCAGCTGGTCACGTCACATGTATAGTTTGTCAGAGTCCAAACTGTAATCTTCTTTACCATTTAAGATCATTTTGATGCATATGAGGAATGGATTTCATTTGGTTTCTGTGCATGTTCTCTCCTCCAGATTGCCCGGCGGGACCTGACATCATCCCCATCGTGGCGGGCGTGGTAGCAGGCATCGTGCTGATCGGCCTCGCCCTGCTGCTCATCTGGAAGCTGCTCATGATCATCCACGACCGCCGCGAGTTCGCCAAGTTTGAGAAGGAGAAGATGAACGCCAAGTGGGACACGGTGAGCCAGTCACGCCGGAGCACCTGGGAAATAGTTATGGGAACCTGGGAATCCTTTTTAGACTTTTCAGCTCTTAAACTGAATGTAAAACACATTTACTCAATTACTGTACTTGGGTACCAATGTACATTGAGGCACTCGTACTTCAGTCTTTTCTTTTCATGCCACTTTGCTACATTTCAGAGAGAAATATTGTACTTTTTACTCCACTACAATCCTTTTTAGTTACCAGTTAATTTAGTTTCTAGTTACTTTAGTTACTCCACTAAATTCATCTGTTACTAGTTACTTTAGTTACTCCACTAC
>NC_045744.1:1883351-1893966 GCF_008692095.1 Etheostoma spectabile
CAGCTTTAGTTACTAGTTACTTTGCACATTAAGATTTTTCACACAAAACACATGTAGTTTTATTATAAAGTAACCTAGCAACAATTTAACGGCCTCCAGCTGAGATGATGATGTCATTAAACACACAGCTGGTTGGATCCTTTACTTTTTCTACAATGGGAGGATTTGTCAGCATTGAGTACTTTTACTTTTAACACTTTAAGTATATTTCCCTAATGATACTTACATACTTTTAGTTAAGTAACATTCTCAATGCATGACTTGTCCTTGTAAAAGAGTATTCTTACAGTTTGGTATTAGTACTTTTACTTCAGTAAAGTATCTGAATACTTCTCCCATCACTGAGATAAAATCCTCAAACACATCCCAGGTTTCTCCAGAGCGTTTTTAAGATGTGAGATTCTGTAGTCGACCACACGATGTAATCAGCAGGAAAACGTCTTACAGGTGTGGAAACAGAAACGAGATTTAAGCCATTGTTAAAAGAGATTTAAGGCCGAGGATGCAGAGTGAATCTCCTCCCTCTGTCCTCGATCACTCTCAGCTCTGTGCACTTGTTGTTGAGTCTGTGTTGTGCGAGGGAGCGGCCTGCCCCTCTGCTGACAGTCTGCCTCTCACTGGCCACGTGGTCCAACTGCATGACCATAAACGGCAATGAAGCCGAGAAAGAGGAGGGCTGCAGGCTGACCATGGACGGAAAGCTCCAGTACTGTGTGCCAGTCCCAGCAGCAGTGTGTATGGCTTGCTGGGAAATGTAACTCCATTAACTAGAAGATGCATTACAAAGTTACATTCTGTTAAAAAGTAACCTGTTTATTAGTACTGTCAGATAAACTCGTTAACGGCGACAATTTTTTTATCGTGAGATTAACATTCTTTTTGGCCTAGCAAACTTTGTAGTTTTTCCACATGCTGTTGCAACAACTAGTAACGTTAGAAAAACTACACCACCCACCGGATCTAGCTAGACTAACCCTAACCTTGAACACTACTGTAGGCTATATGCCAATGTTGTTTTCAATAAAAAAAACATTAGCACAAAGCAAGCAGATCCACTTTTCTATGTTGATAAGAGTATTAAAATGAGAAAAATAATAGGACAAAAAGAAACCAAGGGACATTTAGAATAGATACAAATTATTTGACAGCGCTAGTGTTAATTCCTTCTCCTTTTTTCCTATTCTCTTATAATATTCATGCTGCAGTACGATAGCTTTTCCTGCCAGGAATGTGTTCAGGGTCTCTTGTTAAGCCTTTTTTATACATCTGTGGGCTTTTAGCTTACAAAATTGCGATATTATAAAAGGAAAACAAAGGTTTAGATACTTTTTATGAAATGTTACAAATTGTATACTACAGCAATAACTAAGACTTTTTCTGGCACTGATACCTACCATTACATTAGAACATATCATTATTAGCATGTTAGAGGGGGAGAAAGGGAACGCTATATACCACAACAATAAATAATTCCTAAAAGAGATTACTTTCTGACATTTGCTCCTCTGTGCTAAACATTTTCCTTCAGTCTTTTGTGTCTGCCCTTTTTACACTGATGTTTCCTGCTTCACATTTCTTTTTCTTCTGTCATCTTTTCCTTCTCCGTGTTAGCAAGGGAACCCCATTTACAAGAGTCCTATTAACCAGTTCCAGAATCCCAGCTACGGGAATAAAGGCGCTTCTCTTTAGGTCAAAGTTAGTATCTCCTGTTGGCCTTGTGTACTTGCATGTACTTCCTCTGTACAGAGTGCAGTTTTCTGTAGGGTTGCAGTGATGTCAGAGGTTTGGTGACTGCATGTTGTGAAGTTAGCATGCTTAACCACACAATGTTTGTTACTAAAGTTGGTGTGGTGTTGAGCTTTTTCCTAGATGATAGTGACCACATTTCCAGAGAAAAAACTTGTTAATAGGTTCAAAACAAATCATTTAGAAATAGTTTTTTTCTAATTTCTGCCATGTACGTTGCTGTCCAGCTGAGAGAATTGTCTTACTTCTTAAAGCTCATATTATGCTTTTTGGATTTTTCCCTTTCCTTTGGTCATGTATCTTTTTGTGCATGTAATCGGTTTACAAAGTGAAAAAGCCCAAAGTCCCGTCCAGTTCTGACTGGCTAGTAGTCCTTACCTAGGTACTGTCAGGGCCCTCATACTCTGCTTCTGACTGGCTAGTAGTCCTTACCTAGGTACTGTCAGGGCCCTCATACTGTGCTCCTGACTGGCTAGTAGTCCTTACCTAGGTACTGTCAGGGCCCTCATACTCTGCTCCTGACTGGCTAGTAGTCCTTACCTAGGTACTGTCAGGGCCCTCATACTCTGCTCCTGACTGGCTAGTAGTCCTTACCTAGGTACTGTCAGGGCCCTCATACTCTGCTTCTGACTGGCTAGTAGTCCTTACCTAGGTACTGTCTGGGCACAAAACCAAAGTAAACAATATATTAAACCTCCATTTCGCGACAGGTTTTCAGCTGGCCTTTTTGACTGACTGGTTAGAGTTTTTAAGAACGTCTGCGTTCTAGCTGTACTAAGCTGAACAGCTGAACTCGCATTTCATGTTTTATTCTGCTTGTCTGGGGGACAGAAACCTTTGACTTTTGTGCCCACACCGTACACATCACTTGATTTGCCCGCGAAATGGAGCTCACACTGAACAAACATGGCACCCTCTGTCATCTTTGTTCAGTGACAATTGCAATAAAGTTAATTCAAACAGGTCAACATTGTCCTCCGATGATGACAAAAAGAGAGAGAGGCTGCATTCTACAGTGAAGGGAGAAAAGAAATTGAGCCCGACGTATCTGGAAGATGTTCAGTTTTATATGACAGCCGTCTGGAGACTATACTTTGTGTAAAATACTTCTCCAGAAATATTCAACAAGCTCACTACAGTTTCTACGGCTCGTTAAACGGCGGCCATGTTGTCTATCTGACTGCTGAACTTCTCAAACTGCAAGACAGCAGACCGAAAAGAGTTACCAGCCAGAAATCTAACCATCCATAAGACAAGTTAAAACTTAATTTATCCTGAGAGAAATTTCCATGAAGCTGTTACAATACAAAGTGGTAAGAGTGTCCGTGTAAAAAGTCTAAGATGACCATAAGGTGCAAATCCAAAATATATACCTGAATGAATATATATATATATATATATATACTAGATATGAATGTACAGTATTAATTCTTTTGCAGTAGTTTAGGATTAGAATAGCCGGAGCGGCAGTCTGACGCTCGACCGTTGTCTTCAGCACTCAGACTCAAACTGCTAAAACCATGGCAACCGCTGTCCCCCAGTTCCTAGAAGGTGATGTTTGACCAGATGGTGAGAAGGACAAACACTGTGGCCACATGCTCGCTGCTGGCTTCTCGTGTGTGCTATGATTAGAGCTGGAACAATTTGAAATGTTGCTGTACAATTAATTGTTGATTAACAATATAATTGTCTCTTTCTGTCAAATTTCCAGGGTACATCTTTTGGTTACATCTTTGTTTTAATGATAAAAACATATTTTCTAACTGTATCCCCCCCCCTTGTCATCTTTGTTGTTTGAGTGTGTACAGAGTCTAGTGTCAACAACTAACAATTGAAATAACTATATATATCTAGTCCGACAAATAATCACTTATATGATTACCATCTAAACAAAATCAACAATTACCAGTCATACGTGGGGTTTGGTAGAGAAACCCAGTTCCACTTTGGAGGAATCGGACCGGATTAGAACACAAATTTCAGTTCCTCGTTTTGGTTCCACTTAATGTGTCGACTGAAATATTTTCCCTCTGTTGCTCCAGAACAGACGTAAACATATCAGACTTCTCTGTAGTCTGGCTTTAGCTAGCTACTGTAAATGGAAGCTACTTTTAAAATCCCATATTTTCCCTCTGGGCTCTGGTTACCATACCAACTCAACGTTTGTTTTGTTGTTACTTGTTAATAGTGTCACTGTTATTTATTCTTAGGTCATTTAGGTTTACTTATTATGTTTAAGTACTTTAAAATGTTAATATATTCAATTTAAATAATTTTCAATTAAAAAAAAACAACTAAAAGAGCTTTTCTTTGATCTCAGTTTTTCAGGAATTGTTTTAGTAATCAGAATTGTTTTAAAATTACCATATTGGAATCGTAAAATCCAAATGATACCCCACCCCAGCCTTAAGACCTTAGCCAATGTTAGCAATTCATTGCGCTTAAACAAAGAAAGCGATTATGTAAAAAAAAAAAAAAAAAAAAGGCAATTGGACAGTTATGTAAGGCCTAGCTATGCTTCTCTAAAACTTCATCTCAAACTGTGTTGTCACAAAAATGTGTCATTGTGACATCCCAAGTATTTGACCTTACTGCTACTCGGTGTATTTCCTCAGCTGTTGTCCTCACCTCTGTTCTTCTGTCCTCAGGGCGAGAATCCCATCACAAAGTGCCGTCGACTGTCGTCAATCCAAGTACGAGGCAAATGATCAGCTTTGCCTTCCTTGTGACAACACTGTTGGAATATGGAAAAGTAAATGGGGGGGGGGGGGGGGGAGGGTTTTTATAATGATCTCACTGTTTGTTGTAGTCACCAAATGATAGCATTGTGCATTTTTGCCACTATTTTGGTTGTTTTCTAACTTGTTTTTATTTGCTATGCATCATCTGAATTGTGTACAGTCTGTATAAATACATGGGGTGGGGGGGGGTTGCAATTTTACATTTTCTTTTTTTTAATCGAACCATCAAGCCATCAGTGTCTGAATCGGATGTTGATAATGGGCAACAGATGAAGTGTTCCTTTCCAAATAATAGTGTGTACACCGTTGAGTGGGTGACACTCTGTCAGTCGATGTCTCAAACACCGGGACCAGAGGTCTTCAGAGCAAAGATCTGATTGGCTGTGTAGGGCTGGGCGATGCGGACAAAATCAGATGTCACCATGTTCTTGAGCGAATACATCGATGTCCATATTGCGGCGATATTGTCGGGTCGACAATTGGTGCTCTCACTACATATTTAATTACAGTGACATTTTAGATAAGTAATCATCAATCATGTGGTAAACAGTTTCAAGTGAAATTATACAAGGGGGAAAAAAAATTCCCAGCTACATACTGTGTTTACTACTACGTGCACAGAAATAGTGTAATAGTAAAACATATCCGCAGTTCTTCAAATAATATCCCCTCACAATGTTTCGCGACAGATTTTCCGAGGAAATGGAGTTAGTATGTGCTCGTTGTGATTAATTTAAACACCGTAATTATGGATTACGATACCGTGATAGATGATTTTATTGAAAGACGATGAATGATCACATTGAATCATCGCCCTGCCCTATGTGTCTGTAATCCTTTGGACTGAGTTGGTGTCTGTCACGCTTTTTAAAAATGTCTTTGGATTGAAACTCTTCAAACGTAGCCCGTTTGGTAGCAATGAAATGTGTACAGTATGTTTGTGTTTCTGCGTTAAGCCATATATGTATTCACAGAGCAGCATTAAGGTGTGTCTTTCCTGAGTGACTTACTCCATTTGAACAATCAGTTGAAATGTATCTTTTGTCTAGAGAAGATATGGCTGGCTGCCTTTCTAGACTGAAGGCCATCCGTGTACAGTAGTATGACGTGTTGGCTCCAGCTTTTAGTTTCATTCAAAGTCAACTCAGGTCCTCAAATCTTTCACAGCAACGCCAAATACATGAAGCCTGCCTTATATCAACTGAATTTGCTTTTATTGAAAATGCCTTGTTTTTTTTATTTGGGTTGGAAAAGGGTCTCGCTTTTTTCCTGTGGTGCCTCGATCAAACTTTTTTTTTTTTTTTATTATTATTGAAAAGAAATGGGAATGACAGTGGTAAGGGAATGATTTCTGGATCTGTTAAAGTTTAGGTTTTTGTAAAAAAAAAAAAGGTTACCCATGTCACCAATGTTTTCTTAAGTGCCTTTTTAAAAAAAATGTTTTTAATTTCAACACATTCACATTTGCAATTCTGTATTTCTAAAGTTATTTATTGAATAAACATTGAAAACCGTGAACACCTATATTGTTAAAATGTTATTGAGCCATTCCAGTTTGTCTCCGTGTGTTTCATATTAAACACAGGTCGGGCTTGGTTCATGTCCATCAAGCCAAGGGGGACAATTGAGTCCCCTTAACAAGACAAAGGACAAAGCAGGTGTCGGTCCACGCCTTCCTCATCCTGACGAATGGAAATGAATGAGTCAACCATGAGTCATGAATTATTGGAAGATCTGAGCTTTTGTAATCATTTATTTTTGAAAGAGAGCATGGCATCTTCTATAAGTAGTTAGGACAGAAACACATCGGAAAAGCTCTCAGTTTTAATGTTGACCAATGGATATGTTCTTCTTATAACCACTTTTTATGGGGGGGGGGGGGGGGGGGGGGGGGGGGGGGGGGTTGAGATCTCCAGATCTCCACGTTTGAGCAAAATTGAAATTTTGAGCATATTTCTCACACTTCATTTCCTGCATTCTGGTGAATTATTGCAGAAATGTGCCTTTTCTATAATCATTTATGGTGCAGATGTCTTTAATTATGCAAAGGAAATTATTATTAGATACCTGGTGGGGGGGGTGGGGGTTGCACGGGCCAGTTTTGAATATCGGCCTATGTTACACCCCCATTGACTTTACATAATAGAATTAGACTAAGTTGATATTGAGCTGAAAAGGGGGCTGGATGGTTTAATTTCTGCTCAGCGAGGTGACTTATGAAAATTGTGACCGTGTAGGGATTTGTGCTAAACCACAATGTGATTTGAATTATTACCCAATTAGTTAAAAATGTTTCTGTAACGTCAAGTCATAGATAATATAGTTTGCGTAAAGAAAACATTGAATGGATGGTTCAATACATGTATATTGTCATGTAAATTCATAGTAAAAATTATATAAGGTTAAGAAAGTGAGGAACAAGTCTAAATTGAAGCCTGGGCTACATAAATCGATGTAAAAGTATGACTTTAATGGATGAAAATAAAAAGCAGCTCGGAGCGACTTCATCGTGACATTAACAGCCAATCACGTCGCGTTCCTTCCCCTGTGGAACGTGACGCCACGAGCCCAGGGCTCTCCACAGGCTGCGGGTGTCCAATCACAGGCCGCGTTTTACAGCAAAGTTGTTAACCCCCAACAGTAGCACTTTGGTGTCCACCTCTCTAGTTTCAGCCTGCTTTGCATCGACAGGAAAACAGAGTTTTCATCGAGCGATAAACGCTGTTTGACGCGGTGGACATAAAGCGGACAGCGGCTCTTCCTGCCAGGACACCGGCCCGCCGTTTGGGGTTTTATTGTTAAGAAAAAAAACAAAGTAGAAGCTGTAGCTGTGGCTAACATTAATGTTAGTTGTCTCTCTCTTGCTAGCTGCGTCGTGTTGCCGTTTAAAAAAAAAAAAGAAAAAAAAAAAATGAACTTCTGACTTGCAGAAATGTTGTCCATCTGTGTTTAAAACCCCCCGACGTGTGCCGAAGCATCGACTTGGTGAGTCATTTTCTTCTCATTGTGTTGTGGAAGTTGAGGCGACGGTCGCCGGAGAGGCCCACCGTGAACAGTGTTTTCTGGCATCAGATGATTTCATACACGCAATCAAATTCCTGGCTGGTCAGCTGGATGCGATTCAGCTCTAAAACATCAAGTTCCCCGGCACTTCACCGGCCCTCGAGGCGAGGACGCCGTGGTACCGATTGATCTTGGCTAAAACCGATGGGTTTTTAATGGATAAAACATAAATCTAGTTCACTAGTTGTTCGTGTGCATGAATGGCTGAACTAACATGTCTGAAACCGGAGTGCGTCTGTCGGGGAGAGGAGGCAGCAGGAGGCGGAGGGGAAGGGTCGACGAGGGCTTCGTTATGGACATGATTTGCACATTCTTGGGGGTTTTTCATCGTCTTGGTTGGAAATGTGACATTGTTGGATCAGAGGGTTTGGGGAGTGTGGCTGAACAGTGCCAGGCAGTGTCTGTGGTGTGCCAGGGAACTGCCTGGCCCTGGCCTGCATGGGTCTGAATCCCTCATATCCCATGACATGGTGCTCTTTGGATGCTTTTATATAGACCTTAGTGGTCCCCTAATACTGTATCTGAAGTCTCTTTATATAGACCTTAGTGGTCCCCTAATACTTTATCTGAAGTCTCTATATATGAACTTAGTGGTCCCAAGTCTCTTTATATAGACCTTAGTGGTCCCAATACTGTATCTGAAGTCTCTTTATATAGACCTAGGGCCCTAATACTGTATCTGAAGTCTCTTATATAGACTTAGGGGCCCCTAAACTGTATTGAAGTCTCTTTATATGACCTTAGTGGTCCCCAAGTCTCTTTTATATAGACCTATGGTCCCCTAATACTGTATCTGAAGTCTCTTTAATATACCTTAGTGGTCCCTAATACTGTATCGGAAGTCTCTTTTATATAGACCTTAGTGGTCCCTAATACTGTATCTGAAGTCTCTTTATATATAGACCTTAGTGGTCCCCTAATACTGTATCTGAAGTCTCTTTTTATAGACCTTAGTAGTCCCTAATACTGTATCTGAAGTCTCTTTATATAGACCTTAGTGGTCCCCTAAAACTGTATCTGAAGTCTCTTTCCCAAAATTCAGCCTTGGTGCAGTATTACAGCCGCTAGCTTTCCTTAGCTATGGGGGAGGGGGGTGGGGAAGGGTGGAGGCTGGGCCTTGACCAACTGCCACTTTGCTCGTTTTGAAAGCCATGATGTCTCTCTCTCTCATGGGGGGGCCAAATTCTTTGTGCGGGCAAAGCAGAGAAAGGGGAGGTAACCTTTCCCCTTATGACATCATAAGTGGAATATTCTAGATGGGCCCATCTGAGCTTTCATTTTCTCAAAGGCAGAACAGGATACCCAGGGCTCGGTTTTCACCTATCACCATTTCTAGCCACTGGGGGGCCATAGGTAGGCTGGGGGGACTCATATTAATGTTCTTTGAGGGAGGAGCCCTAAATGAATCTGCTAAATATGCACACCTATGTCTTTCACAAACCCAGGGAGAGCACTGACCACCCTCTAAAAGCAGGTCTCAATAGTACAGCCACTGCACCACATACTGTAGTGTTTCAGTTCTACAGAATTAAGCAGCCACATTGATTCGTAGTGTTTTTGACACGCCGGAACATGCACATGTGTTCCACCATCCAAATTCCAAACAGTCATAACCTCGTGGCAATGGGACTGCCAAACAGAACGGGCTAAATGTCTAAATGAAAGTAGTTCATGCATCACAACGTTGCCAGAGAGTCACTGACTCACAAGTAGAATTAGGATGATGAGAGAAATCCATAAATAACGACTAAAGTATTTATAAATGTCCCTAGTTTTGTCCTAAAAGAAAACATTACATTACATGTCATTTAGCTGACGATTTTATCCAAAGCGACTTTCAGTTGCTACATGTGTCAGAGGTTGCACGCCTCTGGAGTAACGAGGGGTTAAGTGCCTTGCTCAGGGACACATTGGTGGATGTATCGCAGTGGGACTCGAACCCTGGTCTCCCACACCAAAGGCATGTCCTCTGTCCCATCACCACCGCAAAACAGCTAGTTAAAGCGTTACTCTCGCCGAAATGCAACCTAGGGTCTTTTTGTGACTGTACCCGAGTCAAACTTTAGTTTAAAAGCATAATCAGGACAGAGACGCCACTTTTAAGATTTGACTGTATTTTTGTTTTTGGTCAAATGGCGTTTTGGACGGGAGAGCTAGGGGGGCTACTACGATAGCATCACAATCACTATCTTTAAACCACGAAGAAGGCTCGACACAACATGAGCCTTTGCTCCAAGTATCACCAGGGGCTCCACACATGAACTCAGCCCTGAGAACCCTGAGAGACACAGGGTTCAGTAAAAAGATCACCTTCAACATCTCACTTTAGCTCTTGGTTTTTCCGGTCGCCATCTAGCAAGTCAAAAAGAATCAATCTCCAAACAGGGAGGAGAGTAAAGCAGGAAAGCTCCTAAAACTTAGTTCCATATAAATGCACGGAGAATCAGTTGTTTTGTCGTTCGTGAAAAACAATATTGACCTTGTAAAAGGAGCCTCATAAGAATAACATTTCCTCCTATGGAGTCCGTTCATCTGCATTCAGAGATGAAGGAGAGCTAAAACAACAGCAGCTACAGTGAGTTGTCAAAACCTCTTTTTAGTAATCTCTG
This sequence comes from Etheostoma spectabile, assembly GCF_008692095.1. Classification (NCBI taxonomy): domain Eukaryota; kingdom Metazoa; phylum Chordata; class Actinopteri; order Perciformes; family Percidae; genus Etheostoma; species Etheostoma spectabile. Next base: position 1,893,511 of record NC_045744.1, read on the forward strand.
TGAACACAAACCGTGTTCTGAGTGCTGAGTTGATGTGTGGAGCCCCTGGTGATACTCGGAGCAAAGTCTCACGTTGTGTTGAGTCTTCTTCGTGGTTTAAAGATGGTGATTGTGATGCGATCATAGTGGCGCCCCTAGGTCTTCCATTCAAAACGCCATTTGACCCAAGACTGAGAATACGGTAAATCTTAAATTCATTCACAAAAGATTACATTTTGGAGAGAGTTATGCCTTTTGACATCCAAGTTCTCATCCTGGGTTGCATTGGCCTCAGCGCTCCCGATCATAATGCTGCTGCTTTGCCAGAACTCCGTCCTGCTGATGACTGCACATGAACCAGATTCTCTGAATATAAAGTCCGTACCACACCACACGGCAGGTTCCTTCGCCGACAGGCTACAGCTGAGAGACGTGTGTGGGCAGCGTGGGGATGCCACTACAAGTGCCCCCCCCCCC